>NC_077223.1:11777750-11951125 GCF_024763615.1 Phlebotomus papatasi
TTGATAAATTTACTAAATCTAATTGGAATTTAATTAAAAAAATTAAGTTGTTATAATTACTATATATTATAAGTTAATATATGTTATGTTATAAGATTACTTTATCGAAGAGAAGCATTATACTTTTGAATAACGTAGATTAACAAGGAAATACCCTGACCTGTACCAGTTAATAACTCATACACCCTACACAAACTAAAGTTTATCTCTATTTAGATCAAATTTACAAATGCTTAGCAATATCTCAAGAACTTTAAAAGTTTAATCCAGAAATTCTGATAAAGTTTTTGCCACTAAAAGAGCAGCAAATATTTAATCTTAAACAAGTGTATTGTTCAACTCAAATTAAAATTTATGTTGAAAACTTTCTATTACAGAGAGAATGAAAATACTGGTATTTTAGATTACGTAAAATATCGTACAATAAATGCTACAGGAATAATTTTGTCTATGATACGGAAAAAAATTTTTCATTGCAGAAATTTGTATAAAGATTAGTGATATTCATGTACAACACCCGCCTGATAGCGCGATAATGTTTAATTTACTTACTATCAGTAGAACATTTCACATGTCGTGATTGATTTAAAGAAATTAAAAGCTTAACAATTATGAACTCAAAAACTTTGTAAATCCAACGTGAAGTTAAACAGCGCATAATTATCACAATAATGTGCATTAAAATCCTTGTAATTCTTTTGCAGCCCAACAGCTGAAGAAGATTATAATGTATACTGGCATGTTCTACGTATTGTCGGTTTTTGCTTATCCTTCGCCAACAGCTGTGCAAATCCTGTAGCACTGTACTGTGTCAGTGGAGCTTTTAGGAAGCACTTTACGAGGTTCGTAAACCAGTATATTTGGTGTCTCTTTTTTTATAAATCGACCTACTACATGTTATATATCTACATACATATATATTTATTTACAATCATTTTTCAGATACTTGCTTTGCCGCTTCCGGTCTAGCTCGCGGCGGAAGCGTGATGGATGCGCCGTTACGCACCGAGACACTTCTCTAACGAGCACGGTGTCGCGAAGATATACATCAAGGAGACAATGTAACCACCAGAGCACCATGAGAAGGTATGTTGATTATATTAACACATAGAATATCTCCAGTTTCCTGTTCTCACTTTCGCCAGCCACAGAAATTGTGTATTTTATTCAATAGGGGAGATCAGGGATGTTGGGACAAGGCAGTTTTATCAATTATTAACAAAATAAATGCGATTCGTCTTCAAAAAATTCCTTAAAAAATAATTAAATTAGTATGTTTTTGATATCTCAGTTTTTCTCTTTGTATAATTAGTGGTAACTATAAATAATCAATAATTATTTTGCTTTATTATCAGCTTTCAAAGTATTTTGCGAAAATATTTTTAAAAATGATGATGCTATTATATTTTTTTGTTCAAACATTTGAATTGAAATACTAAGTCTATAGGGTAAGTGTGCCAAATTTCGGCATAGTTGCATGGAAGCGTCAAAGTCTCAAGTTTGAAATGTAATATTTTAAATACAAATTGATTTTTTTAATTCTTTCTTCTGAAAGAGTGTTGCTTGCAACCTTGTAAAGAGTTTACCGCCTTGATTTACTCTAAAATCATTCTTAATACATTTTAAAATGAATAAAAATATAGACATAGCTTTGGTGCCCTATTTCGGCCACCTTCATTCTCAAAGTTCCTTGCCTTTCAGGAATTCTTCCAATATCTTTTTCACGTCATCTCGTTTGTCGAAGCTACATTTTTTGTTATTCTTTTGCATTGTATAATCTTTAAAGTACGTAAAATCTAAAAGTTCATGGAAATTCGAGGAACAAAAAGGGTGGCCGAAATTACAATCTGGCCGGAATTTGGCACACTTACCCTACATGGCGAAGTTTAGAACACTTGAGAGATGATTAGTAAGACGCAGAATTTCGATGAAATCATAAACGACACGCATATCATTTTACTGTCAAAGCAAAAGCAACAAAAATATTCTTAAGCAAAATTAGTAATTTAAGGTGGTTTTTACTGAGAGAAATCCGAAAAAGTTAAAATAACATTCCGGAAATATTAATTTTACCCTGCAGTATTGATGATCGGTGTAAATATTACCCTTTTTAGGTGTATTGGGGGTTAAAGTTACCCTTTTTCATGTTAATTTTATCCTTAAAAAGGTGTAAAATTAACATTAAAAAATGTTGATATATTTTTACACCCAAGAAGTTTTAAAGTTATGAGGAAAAAAAATTAATCGCACCCTCTTTTTTCTCAGTGTTCGGTGTCCCAAATAATCAAAAAATGTGCGGAAAATATTCTGTGAGAGACAAATGTTAAACTAACTAAAAAAAGTGGCATAAAAATTGAAAAGTATGAGAAAAACCAAAGAATTTTCCGGATGGAGTGTTGATAAAATTGTTCCCCAGGAATTACTAAATTTAAGGGCAAAACGACACATGAAAAATTTTCCCTTTTCCAAGAAATCCTATATATCGCTCCTTGGAAATTACAAGGGGCCAACTCAATCTGAGCCATTTTTCAGGAGACGGCATAAAAGATTCAACTTTGTATAAATAATTATCTCAATTAGGTATGTTAATAAAAATAATTTAATTCTTTTCTATTTGTATGAGCATTATTATAAACATCGAAACATACATATTTTTATCTTTCAAAATATGTTTTTTTATGAGTTAGCTCTTTGTCATTCTAAGTGATGCGCAAATTTTCATGAAATTAGAATGACATGGGATCAACTTGCTTGAGCTAGTCCCTTGTTTCACAAAAATTTGAACGATAAATCTATTTTGTGCCCCTTGACTTCAAACAAAACCGCGCAAGCAATCATAAAGAGTAAAATTTTGAAAAACTTTTCTAATAACGAAATTTATTGACTCATATCATCTGAAATTTTAATAAATTCTCTGTCTGAGTGCATTAAAAACTCAAAATCGCCAAAAAGTGAGTTGGCCCCTTGTAATTTCCAAGGAGCGATATATTCTGAACTCCATTGAATCTTCTTTTTTAGTTAACACCTGTGGCTATACTGTAGTGCGTATAAAACTCTGAAACAGAATCTTGCCTTTTTAAAATAATGCCTAAAATTCAAAACACAGAAAAATGTTTTTAATGTCCCGGGTCTCCCCTACATACTACATTTGTAGATGTAAGTGACACTGCCACTAAGAAATATCGCTACTATATTTAAGATTTTTTGATTTATATACAGTAGAGTCTCGCTATAGTCCATATTTGGTTTCAAATTTGACACTTGGGTCGCACTATAGTCCATGTAATTTTTTAAAATTATCAACGATTTTTAGTATTGAAATTGCTCGACGGCTTCCACTTTCTTTGCGATTGTGGTACTTGTCCTTGCTCTCTTCATTGTGGATCACAATTATCACAACTACTTAATAAAGTTTGCCAAAAATATTAAAATAATTATGCATGTCGCATACTAAAAAACATAACCTAACTTAAAATCAGTGTTTTGAAATCAACGGTCGATAAATTGTGGACTATAGAGCGATGGCCAATAGCGAGACTCTACTGTACATTTGAAATCAGCATATTTTTATCGGTCTATTCGTATTTCCAAGAAAATTGTTTAATGAAAAAATTCTAACATTTTTTTTCCTGATAACATCAAAAAATAATCTATTAAGTTCCAAAGTTCCCTATGATTTAATTTATAAATAAATTTTGGAATCTTCAACTTTTAAAATATGATTTCCGCTTTTATTTTAATAATATAAATTTAATAAATAGATAGTCGATAAAGATATTAGAGAATTCATATCGAAGTTTAGTGGGAAGTAGGGCACCTTTGTATTAGATCAACTGCAAAATTAGTTTCCTCTATTGTTTCTAAATAGGAGTGAGCCTTATCATCATACAACTAAGCTTCACGGCGTTATCACACTTGCACATTAAAATTTTAATGTGATTCACATTAATTGTCGCTTGTGAGCGTCCAAATATATTATTTGCGTCTTTGTGTCACTTAATATTTGGGGTTTTTCTATTTATTGATAAAGAAGTGGACTTGGCCTGCAAAAAATAAGTTTAAATTTACCTAAAGCATAAATATTTTTCACATTAAAAAATTAAAGAGAAAATCGCATTAATTTTTCACATTAATGCTATAAATCAATTTATATCAAATTTTGCAGGCCAAGTCTACCTTTTTATCAACAAATAGATCAAATTTTGAATATAAAATGATTCAAACACACAAATTACACTTTTGGACTCTCACCAGCGACAATTAATGTGAATCATATTAAAATTTTAATGTGCAAGTGTGATAACACAGTCAGAATTAGTTTGTGGAGTTAAATTACATGATGAAATGGCACAGTTTCATTTTAAAATAGAAGAAACCCTATTTCAAAAGTACTCCAATTCAAAGTTGACGAACTTCCATCTGCCGTATTTAATTAAAAAAATACTCACTTTTTTGTTTTCATTTCTTAAAATAGGGAATTCTTTATAACAAAAAGACAATTTAGCAGTTATAAAGAATCGTAATATTTATATTAATCTTATTAATATATAATTAATTTATTATTTTTTTTATTAAAAAAATAATATACTTGATAATGATAACAGTTATCGAAAAGTTATTTTAAAATACATTTTTCTTTTTCAAAAATTAAGTGGCTTAACTATATTCTCAAACATTTTTTTTTTTGATAAACTCAAATCTATATTAATATCAATAAAATTCATTATTTTGCCTCTTTTAATTTCCTGCAACTGGATAATAAACAGCAAAATCCTGGAAACATCAGTGACCATTCTTCCGAATGGAGCAAGTAATAATAAAAATGGAACCGATTGAATGTAAATAGTGGAAAAAACTACTCCCATATGAAATATATTTATTGTTACACGAAATAGAAAAAATATCTGATAAAATGCTCCTTCAGACGCCTTAGCAGATTTTTTTTTTAAATAGATAGCTTTATTTAGCATTCCATGATAAATTTCAAATTTACAATCATTACAAGAATTACAAGGAAATGCGAAAATAAATAAAATGATAATGGCTCCGGCACACCTTTTAGATCAGGAAAATTTCATGAAGTCGAAATTCGAAACCCTTTCTTTCTCACATGTTTTGCATATGACTATCTCATTCTTTCGCATACCAAATTCGATTGAGATAAATTGAATTTCGAGTGATGTTTAAGAGAAGAAGAAGAGTGCGAGAGAATGTGATAGACATTATGCAAAACATGTGAGAAAGAAAGGGATCCGAATTTCGACTTCATGAAATTTTCTTGATCTAAAAGGTGTGCCCGAGCCATAACAAACAAAATTGCCAAAAATTCGACAGTATTGATTGTTTTTCCTCTACGTGAGGGCACTGTTTTGTCCTACTTGTGGCGCTGAAAACTGTTCTCAATTTTTAGTTCTCAGAATTATGCAAGTTTGGCCAAATTGGGTAAAAATTCAGCATGCAGAATTTTCTAATTGTTAATTGTATTAATTTCTTTTTTGAGAGAATTTTGCAAATTTTCGCAGGAGTATACTTTATCTTATTGTCCTGTATAAGTCATTAGCAAAACAATAACATTTCGATTTAGCTGCTAAAAAGTTTCCCAGAAAATTTACTTCTTATTCCTTCCCAGAAAACAATTAGGCCTAATTGATGAATTGGTGTGTAAAAAATAAAAAAAAATAAAAACAAACAGCGAAGGTATTTATTCCCTACTTAATTACCTTTCATTCTCCTTTTCTATGGGAATTCCCATCCTCGACATCCTCAGCACAATTACGTAAATCGCTGTGGTAGATATGTAAACAATGGTTGTTCTTGAAGTAAACTGAGCAGTCAGATGAATATCCAAATGAAGGGGTGTGATGGCAATAAATAGTCCATTTATGGTAAATAATTAGGCTGAGATTGTCAAGAATGTAAATGCAAAATTCCATGTAATAATGCTTTGGAAATAATTCTCGTAAAATATTTGATATAGAACATAAATCAACGAAAATACAGAAACACTCTGCACCACTTCCTTTTTCTGTTCTCGATGTACATTTTATACACTAGAAAGAGACACCTTTTTTTCTCTTACTTTTTAGCTGATGATTTTAATATTAGACAGAATATTTATTTACATTACTAAGTGTGATAAAAAAAAATCTATCATAAATTTGTATGTATTTATGTAGAAGCAAAAAGTGGTAATAAATTTTAGAAATAAATTGCAAATTTCTTGTTGTATTTTTATTGAATATTCTACAATTGATATAAAAATGGAAATAAGATTTTTCTTGATGGAGAAATTTTCTCGGAAGTGCAATTTCCTTAATTTTAATTTTTAATGGCATTTTTCAGTTCTTTGAGAAGCACGGTAATGTGGAAAATTGTCTTTAGAAAACTGATGAACGTACTATAAAAATTTAAAACTTTTAATATTGGACTAAAATATAAAAAGTTCTGTTAATAGATAATGTAGAAAAAATATCTTAACCAGTAAGGTATTTTAAACGTGCTCCTAATAAGATATAAAATAATTTAACACTCTGTGCGATTTAAATTGTTTATGAATGTCTTATAAATATTTCTTTCAAAAAACATTTTTGAATAACCCACCACGAAGAGAAAAAAAATCACAAAACTCTAACGGAAATAAAACATCAATAAATTTTCTAATGAAATTTTTATTTGT
This sequence comes from Phlebotomus papatasi, assembly GCF_024763615.1. NCBI lineage: Eukaryota > Metazoa > Arthropoda > Insecta > Diptera > Psychodidae > Phlebotomus > Phlebotomus papatasi. Next base: position 11,784,427 of record NC_077223.1, read on the forward strand.
GTGAAATAAAAAGAGGAAAATGAAATATTTGAATGTATAATAATGATTCAATATCGATAAATAAAAATAAAAAGGCTGAGTATGAAATTTGTTCAAAATGTTATTTCCTCAGCCTAACATAATCATAAAGACCAACATCATACAGAATATCCATCGGCATCGTAATTTTTATTGTGTGGAAATTGGACAATATTTTAGCCTCTTCCGCATAAACAATGATCAAAAAGTTTTCTGTGTGAAAACTCCAGCCCCTCCGATTCGCAAATAGATCGATAAATTTGCGAAAATTGATATCGTACAGGAAACTCTCTCACTAGTAAAGCGTCTTCATCGCTTCTTCAGGAAAACCACAATCAGACCCAAAAGGTGCGTGACAAAAAAAAAATGATACACTAGTCACATTCACACAATTTATTTCATTGATTCCCTGGCTTATTATCATCCTGACACGGTGACGGATAAAAATATACAAGTCGCGAATAAATAATAAATTACACACAAAGAATGAGGCGTTTGGAAATGACTAATACGTGAGCATGATGAATATCAGAGAGATCAGCAACAGAAGAACTTCTGTCTTCACATGAGGACTGCTTGATGATAGGATATCCTCCACACTAAAGTGATATGGACAGTGACTCGGTGGCTTGATGAACGTCGTAAAATTAGGAAACTTGAGGATTTCACTTGCCTAGAAAGTTAAAGAAATATATAGTAAAAGTAACACAATTCATCTTGAATCCCTGGCAAAAATACTCCAAGGTGGACATATTGCTATTGAATGTGGTGTACATTTTGGGGAAAATACTATATCGCTCATCTAGTATCACTGAGATGTATGTCAATTTTCATCGTCCTTGAGATATTTTTAATCGGAACCGATCAAAATCCCGAAAAGCCAAAATTCTGAAAATACAAAATTTCGAAAGTCGAAATCCTGAAAGCCAAAATTTCGAAAACTGTAATCCCGATTCATCAAAATAGGGTAAATTAAACTAATTCAGAAACTGCTTCAAATGGAAATTTTTCGCTACTCCAAATGGAAACGCCACTGTTTTTATGATAAATACAATACTAAATTACTATATTTATATATTTTCTATACCACAGTTTCATTATTTAGTTAATTTTGCTCCAAATAAAGCGAAAATTCATTCATATTCACAAATTTTAATTTATTAATTTCTCAGAAAAATTAAAAGTGTACCTTTTCACCATCGAATTTTTCATTGATCGACCTTGTTTTCCAATGAAAAACACAATTATGTGACTGTTGTTTATTCGATTTGTTTAACATTTATGTCATATTTCTGGCTAATTTTAGTTAAATTAAGTGCTAATCTTTATGGTTAATGGTACGTGAAGTTTTCAAATGAAATAATTACCTATTTCGTAAACAAAAAGGGTTTTTCTGAAGTGTCTGCAAGTGCAGCAATAGGAAACCACGGAAATAATGATATTTTTGGAGAGATTTTCTTATTGTTTTAGATGGGAAAGGAGAAGAGACCAGGAATAAGAACAAATACTGCACTCAGGAGCAACTTTACAAGGTTTTGGAAGCCTTTCGTAGCGGTTTTACTTATACACTCTTTGTCTCCAATTAGAAACTCTCCCTTGTCTCCATTTGGATTAATATGTTTCCAATAGAAACATTTTACGCTCGCATATTTTTCTTGTATTTAGGAAGTTTTCAAATTATATCTAAAGAATTTTCACTAAACAGTAACATTCTAGAAGAGTCAAGGAGCAAATTTATGTAATTCTCTTCAGAAAAAATATGAACTTAATGTGTTGAATCTTCTGTCAAAGTTGAAGAGTCTGGAAATGGTTTTGAATTAGGACATTTACCCTACTGAAAGAAACAAAATTATATTGAGGGTAATGTATAGAATAATTTTCCAAAACCGAGAGAACATGCCTAAAACTTCGGGATTTTGGCTTTTTTGGGATTTAAGCTTTCGGAATTTTGGCTTCCGGGATTTTGACTGGGACCCTTTTTAATTTATAATATTTAAATTTAATTTTCTTGAAATCGCCTGTATTTATTGATGAATTATGTCACTCCTTGGAAATTACAAGGGGCCAACTCAATCTGAGCCATTTTTCAGGAGACAGCATGAAAGATTAAACTTTGTATAAATAATTATCTCATTTATGTATGTTAATAAAAACAATTTAATTCTTTTCTATTTGTATGAGCATTATTATAAATATCGAAACATACATATTTTTACCTTTCAAAATATGTTTTTTTATGAGTTAGCTCTTTGTCATTCTAAATGATGCGTAAATTTTCATGAAATTAGAATGACACGGGATCAACTTGCTTGAGTTAGTCCCTTGTTTCACAAAAATTTGAATGATAAATCTATTTTGTGCTCCTTGACTTCAAACAAAACCGCGAAAGCAATCATAAAGAGTAAAATTTTGAAAAACTTTTCTAATAACGAAATTTATTGACTCATATCATCTGAAATTTTATTAAATTCTCTGTCTGAGTGTATTAAAACCTCAAAATCGCCAAAAAGTGAGTTGGCCCCTTGTAATTTCCAAGGAGCGATGTACACCACATAAAGAAATATGTGCCCCTTGTGAATGATGACTCTTGGAAAATTGGTTTCACTTACAATTGAAATTGATTCATTGGACACTCGGCAGAAAGTCATATGTTTTCCTGTGAGAATTGTCTGCTCCACGCGTCTGGTGAAAAGTGGCTCTGACCACGGAAGTTGATTGAGATGTGAGAGAAATGTCCTATCATGAAACTCAACTGGATCAGATATAATAAGTTTATCTGTGGAGTAAGAAGGCAAACATTTTAGTATCTCGAAAATTGGAGAAAAAATTCCACAGAGTATAAAAAAAAATATGTATTACAGTAGAGTCTCGCTATAGGCCATCGCTCTATAGTCCACAATTTATCGACCGTTGATTTCAAAACACTGATTTTAAGTTAGGTTATGTTTTTTAGTATGCGACATGCATAATTATTTTAATATTTTTGGCAAACTTTATTGAGAAGTTGTGATAATTGTGATCCACAATGAAGAGAGCAAGGACAAGTACCACAATCGCAACGAAAGTGGAAGCCGTCGAGCAATTTCAATACTAAAAATCGTTGATAATTTTAAAAAATTACATGGACTATAGTGCGACCCAAGTGTCAAATTTGAAACCAAATATGGACTATAGCGAGACTCTACTGTATTACTTAGTATTGATTCCTGATAGAGTATATCCTCCTCATCCACAAAACTATATTCTTTGGCATTTTTCAGTGCTTCAATAGCTTTTCTATTTTCTTCGTCATCGACATTTCCTCCGGGAGGATAGTTGGGAAATATTGTAGTCGGAAGCAAATCCAGGATGTTACTGAAAAATGATACATAGATAATGTACTCTCGAGGCATATATTATATCAGACTTTGAAATAAAAATTCTACATTTCTCCAAAAATAATATATTAACATTTTATATTTTTATTGAAAAATTTTCGTCAAAATATGTCCAATAAAATATTCGAAATAAATTATTCAATGACTTCAATAACTTTGTTTTATAAATTCACATGGAATTTATTTCATTTCAAATATCCTGCAGTACACAGATAGTTTTCCATATTCTGAAAAATCACTTAAATGTGGAAAATCCACAGTGATTTTTCACTTTAGTGACACATTTGATATTCTTGACAAAAGACCCGATGAGCAGTGAATGAATTGAAAAAGGATTTCATAATTCAATAACTTCCGCTATATCATTGTGAAGGTAATTGATTTTAGCGCTAAAGTAAACCCTTTTTGGACACAGAAAGTATGTGTTATGTCATCCTTGTATATACAAAAAGCCTCTTTGGCTTATTAAAGAATATCAATGATATCAACAGACTCTCAAGGAAAATGAAAATCCCCTTTTCTAGACAGGAAAGTCGAAAAAGTGTGTTGAAAGAAAATTGGGTAAGGTATTCCAAGAAGATATAATTTAGATTTAGATATATGTGTAACATGTACAGTACACACAAGATTACGACAAAATATTCTCCTAGGCATAGGGACGAATTCAATTTAAAAGTCAATTCAATTCAAGGTCGATATAAAAATCTTATTGACTCGCTGAAGACTTTCAATTAAAACACGATAGAAAATAATTTTTTTAGCGAAACAATGGAAAACTCAGAGACTTTCTTTTATTGCTTCATGATACCTTACACTGCAAAAGCTTCATAACTTTTTCACTTGATATTTGGCATCAGGGGCATGACATTTCCTATGTTTCCCATATGTTTCTAGCGAGTCGAAAATACTTTTGAGTTTATTAGCTGTTTTCTGTCATAGTAAAATGAATTAGCAAAAAATATAAATACTAAATAAAAGCCAATTTAATATAGAATAGGCAACCAAAAACCCCAAATTGACAACCTACGTAGTTTTCGAGATATTTCGTGAAATGTGTACGAAAACAGGGAAAGATTTACACTAAAATTGGACGCATTTTTCAGATCTAATGTCACCCCCCTGTTTGGCATAATGGGCATAATCGAAATTTTGAATATATCCTACAGGTACTTTGACTTCCAAATCTCCCGTGGATTCAGCAGTTATGATACCTGCTGTGTAATACCATATCATATAGAACAATTTAGCGAGTTAAGAGACAAGAGATTATACATTACTTACCCGTTGTAAAGAAATAAATTTTCAACATCCGTCATGTTCATTGAATAAAATTGATACACCCCGAAGGTTTCAAAAAATTCCTTCACGGGAGTCATGCTGTAGCATCCAGCCAAGTCAATCCGGGGGTAGTACGTGATGAAAGATAGGCACATCTCCTGCTTCGTCGAGTACCCTCCAAGAGTGGGACGTTTGCGACCAATTGTCTGTTTGTGACAAGAAAGAAATAAAAAAAGAAATCATTCAATTTTCCTCTCAAATTAGCTTCAGGAATTTTATCGATGGAGACAAATTATTTTTGATTGAAAGCTAACCTCGTAGGCACAGTCAGTGATGAGGTAGTCTCCTGGGAGAACAGTAGTTTCATTTGCAAACTGACGCACTTGCTGATAGCTAAAATCGTAGTTGTCATCCTCGATTATTCTCTCGAGTTCTTGACCGTCGCGCACGTGCCTCAATTTCATCCGCCTTCCGGCCACGTGAGAATGAAGGGTGGCCGAGATGAGTTTGATGCCAGTATCGGGAAATATGGCACCGGTACAGGAAGGTCCGCAGATGCCAACATTTCGATAGAGTTTCTGACCCGGTGGAATCATTTGCGTATCGGAGATGGACACTCCTGAAATCATCATTCCGGCGTCGTTTCTCCTCAGCTGGCGCGTGTAGTGAATTCGAAAGCCCGAATGATCAATTACTGTAGTAGGGTAGAAAGTCACGCAAAAAATTTAACAATGAAATCTAATAAGCAAGTCATCCGATACAGTCAGTGTGGAATTTCAAAAAGAATTTGGAAAAGTTATCTCTAATAGAATATTTTTTTCCGGAGAAAATTTATGGGAAAGTCGAACAGTTTCATTCAGCTTAACTTTTGCAAAATTCATTTAGCAAGAAATAATAAACACTGCAAAAAAAGTGTGACGCCTAGGAACGTGTTAGCTTTTAAGCTTCCACTTGGTGTAACAAAAATTCTCACGTTTGGTAATGCCTGAAAATCTTGTAAGCTAAATCGCTACTTTTTTGCTGCTAAACGGGAGAGTGAGAGAAATTCAGTGAGAGCTGAAAGCTAAGCTGCGCGAGAAACAGCAGGAAAGGAGTGAAGTGAGAGAGAGAAACAGTTCGGGCTCTCGCGTGCGAGAGAATTTTTCTCACATTACTGGAATATTCTAGAAGGCTGTGCCCCAGTGCAAAAGCAAATGGCGCAGTAAAAGTAATTCAAGTGCAATTTCTCAGTGAAAAGTGTTTTATAAATGTAAAATTTAGTGGCATATTAAGCTACGAGGACTTGGAAAATAGTGGTGAGTAATTTATAAGCAAAATCTTCAACTTAGATAAGTGAAAAAGCTCTTTTTGGTGCATGATGTTTCACGTTAGAAGTTCCTAAACTTTCAATGAAATTTTCACAACAAAATTGGATTGAGGAAGAGTATTTTATAGACAATGGCATCTCAAATTTGATAGAAATAAAAAAAAATTATTACTATCTTCTCCGTTATTAATATTTTTGTTTTCCAAAGCAGTTATTTCTCTGAAAAAAAAAAAAATAGTGATAAACCTAGATTAGCTTATTGCAGGTGAGATTCTTAACGTGAGTCAACTTGGAATGTGACTAAATACTATATATAAAGTTAAAGTTGGAAGGACGTAATGCAGTAATTTTAAGAAAAATAGTTAAAATTTTGTATCGAATCCAAAATATCAAGGATTTGAATGCACTGGCAGTAAAATGATATGTGATCATTTTACTGATATGTATATCAGAATGCCCTCTATAATTTTGCTGAATAGATTGATTGATTTGATACAATAAATTGCAATTTTCAACCGATGTATAACTTTTGACGAAAACTGCAAGTTAATATCTTTCTTATTTTATAATTTACTTTTGGCCACCCATATATTCGTAGTAGTGAAACACATTTTAGCAAAAATTGGTGCTGATCGGGGGACAGAAAATTTTAAGAATCTCACCTAAATTCTTTAAGTTCTTTAAGTTCTGTATTATCAAGTTTAAATTTACTTTCGCTTTTTTTATTCTTGATTTTATTTATTTATTGTTCTTATAATTTGCAGTACGCAGTCAACTAACCGAAGAGAATGGATTCGAAAAATTTTAGATTCAGAGGGAGTTAGAATCTTGCCGGCAGCATTTCAAGAAGTCAAAACTCCGTATTATATCAAACATATGTCACGAGGAAGATGCGTCTGGAACCGCTGCCAGTGAAAACATTCTCGTGGAAAATCCAAATGTGATGCCTACTCTTATTGCGAAGGTATTAAAATTTTTTGATCAGTTAAATATCCAAATCTTTGCAAAAATATATTTAACTTTAAGTCAAAAACAGTTTTCATCGGTAAAATATTACATTTTGCTCAGTGATAAACCTAAAATTGATCAAAAATTACAAAGTCATCTCTTTTATTCAAAGACATCTTTTTTATTATCAATTTCCGCAACAATGGTTTTCATTTTGGGACCAAGATCAAGTTCAAAATTTCACACTGTCAAATATTTCCAAGTTCAAGATTTTAATTTAAAAAAAAAACTGTTAGTACCTTGATAATTCTAAACATTTCTGAGAAGTTTGGAATTATTTTAGGGAGACAGGAAGTTTGACATATGGTTTATATCTTGACATTTCATTAACATTTGATAGATTTGACATATTGCTCCTAATGGCCAAGGCACACCTTTCAGATCAGAAAGATTTCACGAAATCAAAATTCACATGTCTTTCTCACGCGTTTTCCATATATCTATTTCATTTTTTTCGCACTCCAAATTCGATTAAGCTAAATTCAATTTGTTGTGATGTTTAAAAGAAGAAGAAGAGTACATAAGAATGAGACAGACTTTTGCAAAGTGTGTAAGAAAGAAAGAGATTCGAATTTCGACTTCTTGAAATTTCCCTGATTTAAAAAGTGTGCCCAAGCCATAAGTTTTTGATTTTGGAATACCAAAATCCTGAAACTAAGTATTTTGTTTTTTTGTCTTATAATTGAGGCCAATATTTTACTTATCACATGAACTAAAATTGTATAATTTGAAATTTAAAAATTGTTTTTTTGCTGACCATTTTTTTGCTAAACAATTGCCCAATTTATTACAGACTAATTAAAACAATTGGCCTCCAAAATGATGCAGAGTAAAAATGAGATCCTGTTTTTTCTTTTGCGAATGCTTAAAATAATATTATTTCTCTCAAAGTTTGTGAATTTAATATTAACTAAGTTGATTTTATTGCTGAACTAATTCAGTCTTTTTAATTGATTTAGACACAAAATCGAAAGAACCAGTTACGGAATTTAAAAAAATCTCCTTTTACAAGTCAGATAATACTTGTTAGATTTAATTGTACTTTACCAAAATTGACCTCTTCTTTATTCTTTAACATTAGTAATTCTTATTTTTTTACTTTTTAGGAACAAATTTATTTTTTTGGAGCTTTACAAGTACTTTGGAGTTCAAAGAATTGTTCTAATCAACGGTGCTGAGCTTTTGAGAAAAACAAGTTCACGAGAAAGAAAGATGGCAATTTAAATAATTGCTAACCATCTTCTTCTTTAGCGGCCTCAACCCAACAAAGATGACAAAATTGCCTACGCAAAGGCAACCATGGAACTTTTTGTTGCTATTTAGGTTCAAATATTTATTGTTACTAAGGTAATTGTAAATTTAATTTTAATTTAGTGAATAAAACGATTATAATGAAAAATTGAATTTTATTTCCTAAGTGTATATAAATATTGGTTCAAAGTAATGCTAAATTTGTGTACACTTTGAGTACAAAATCACTAACATATTGTAAGCCATAAATTCATATTTTTGTGTGCATTTTGATAGCAAATTTATTAACAAAACGATGCCAAATGAATCTACAGAATGTTGCTAAAAACGCTTACTATTTGTATACAAATTTACCACACCAAGTGGAAGTCCTTTTGGCGCATCCCAAATGTAAGCGAATTCTCTCACAAATTTTTTTGAGTGAATGTATTCAAGCCATTACTGTTCTAATTGTTTTCGGAAAAGTTAAATAAGCAGTAAAAACTTAAACTTGGTTAGCAAAAAATTAAAATTTGTTAGCAAAAAATAAATAAGTTAAATAATAAAAAAAATTAAATTTGGGCAATAAAACATTAAATTTTGGTCAGTAGAAAATTTTACTTACTGCATAAAATGGGTCTAATTTATATAACTTACATCTAAGATAATTACAGTTGATCTGAAAACCTCTTAATTATTCAATTGCCTAAACTTACATGAAAATTTCACTGCTTTTAAAGACGTAAATTGAGATTTTTTCGAATTTGAATTTACTGACCAAATTTAATTTTTTATGCCTTTGGCACAACTTTTAGATCGATAAAATTTCATGAAATCAAAATTCGCGTACCTTTTTCTCTCAAAAGATTTTCATAAGCCTATACTTCTCTTTCGACTCCAAATTATACTAAACTAAATTTAATTTGGCGTGATGTTCAAAAGAATAAGAGTGCAAACTCTGAAGAAAGAAAAGGATGTGAATTTCGATTTTATAAAATTTTCCTGATCAAAAAGGCGTTCCGACGCCATTACTGCTCATTTGGTAGGGTGGAATAACCGACTATCGCCATGTTTAGGAAAAAATTAAATTCATTTAATCATAACTTTTGAATCCTTGTTACAAGATAAGTCAAATTTGACACAAAGTTACTTAGATGTATTGGCTCTAGATACGTGAAAACAATAATCCTAGAACATAACGCTGGACTACTTAAAAAACTGATTTTTATTAATAATGCAAAAATAACCATTTCGTCGCCACTTTTTACCATTTTTCGCCAGTTTTGTAAAATTTGTAACCACTTCTCGCCACCCACTTGAAAAGAACCACACTCGGTTATTTTAGGCAATGCTATGAAAAGAATACATTCACCATTTCTCTTTCCTTGTGATCACTTTATTATTACTCTCTTTAAATGATTTTTCTTCACTTTTATTTGAGAAATCAAATTATGGGGCTTTTGCAGAAAGTAAACAATGCAGATTTGACAACTGAGAATGTACGAAGTGAAGTTAGCGTCGCCTATTGAAAAGATATGGCGACAGGTGGTAAAATCAATTCCAGAATATTACCACTTCTCGCCATGCCTCATTTTTATACAAAAATAATATAAAATGAAATATTAATTGACTAAATACAAATTTTATGTATTCCACAAGTGCAATTAAATATTCAATAGACAAATTATTTACCCAAATAGGTATTTTTGGACTGATGAAAATTTGACGACACTTAGTACATTTGGTAAGAGATGTTGGATTCGATGCACTTGCTTAAAATATTGCTCTAAAAAGTGATCAAAATCGTGAATCCAAAACGAATAATTATTATTTTTCGATTCTATGCGTAGAAGCAGAAACAATACAAAAAAATTGCGACTCATTTATTTCATAAATTGCGAAAAATAGCGATTTCAATGTAAGTGGCGAGAAGTGGGGCACTACTGGCGAGAACTGGTGATTCCAGCCTACAGTGCATTTACTTTCTTCCCTCTTTGACTATGTGAAAACTGTGGCACTATCTTGTAGATAATAAAATGTATCATCTTGAGGAAATATAATTTTTAAGCCATGCGTATACATGAAATTACTCGACATTCCCCAAAATTGGAAAACGCCACGTGCAAGATGGTATTTATAAAAATTGTTTTTCCATTTTCACAAATTCCACTCCAGCTAAAAGAATTTGGTATGAGAAATGGAAAACTTTAGTCGCAAAAAAAAATCCCATATGTTGGGGTGAATTTACTGCAAAAGGCCAAAAAGTATTCCTCAGCTTTAGTGTGCAATAAATCCTCCCCTATGGATAGCCTTTAGTAATGCCCCAGGAAATTAATGAGGATGTTAATTTTATGCTCGGATTTATGCTTATCTTTCACCTCTTTTGGCTCGTGGATTGTCATAGTGAATCTCCAGCATGTAATATTTGGCCGAATGCCTTCCTCCGAGAGGGATACCAACATGTTCTGGTAAAAATTGTCCTGCAATAATTTGATAATTTTAAATCAAATATAGGACGTATTTGGAAGAAAAATAAATATGGGTTACCAGAGGCCCCTACAGCCCACACAGCCACAGGAGTGATGCAAGAATCCCAATCACGAGGTGTCAGGAGATTGCTATTACATACAGCACCATTGCTCTTCACCCACACATCCCAGGAGTGTGGATCGGAACCTGGATAGGAAGATGTGGAGCACTCAAAGAGTGTCATGTGGTGAACAAGTGGTTTCTTCGTAGAACTGAAAGGGGAGAAGATGGAATTTCATGAGCAATTTGGTAAAATTGTCTGTGGCAGACACCTCCCCCACATCATCTCTACTCTACGCAATCAAGCACAACTTAACTCAATTACACGCAAATTTATCACTTCTTGCAATTTAACTCATTCACTCAAAACACACCCTTAGTTTACAGTGAATAAGAGTAACATAAATTCAATTTCTCTTATAGAAATGTTATTGCAATCTACAGAATATTTCAGGAATGTTTAAAAGAAAATTCAATATGGACTAACCATAACTATATGGAATATCTCTTGTCCGTAAAATACAAAACCCCTAAGGATAGTTCACTTCATATTGAAAACTTTTACTGATATGTTAGAAGTTGCATTTTTTAATACAAATATTTTAGCATAGATTGCAATAAAAATTATAAACTATTTGAAAATTTGAAAAAGTCTTATTTTATTAGGTAATGAAAGAAAATAATAATACACAAGACCAAATATGTGAATAATACATCCTACGATTTTTGCATTCAGTGTCCGTTGAATTTCTAGCAATGCATTTCGAGAAATCCGAGTTTAAATTACCAACATCAAGACTGCTGAAGCACTTGAATCCTTTCTCTAGAGAAATCTAATAAAAAATCGTAATAAATATTGTGCCTTTTATATCTGAAAAAGGAATTCAATTGACACTCCATCAGAAAACGAGAAATAGTGCACGATGAAAAAGAAAAAAAAAGAGATTTGGAAAGATGTCTTTCTTCCTCAGACACTTAAATTTAAAGTTGTGCCCCTATTTCTTGCTATTTACTTCTCGTATTGTACTTGCTGTGTCCTTGTTCTCATGAGACTTTCAAAAGAAATTTAATTACGACTTTTTGTTTGAAGTCGCCTTGAAAAGAAGTCAAAGTAACTATTTAATTTGATTGCAATTGATGCTCTTTCTAAAATGCAAGTAAAACCAATGAAATGAGAAAAACCTCAATAGCGATGGATTTAAAACTTTAATTGCGTAAATCTTCTTCAAAAATTCTGCAGAAGTTTATTTTGGTGAAAGGCTTTTAAGAGGAAGGAAGACACATATAAATCTGTGATCTATCCATGAATGTAAGAAGTAATTTTTTTGCATCTAAATTTATCCATCATCCAAAAATAACAAATTCTCATTTTACTCAAGCATCTTTTTATAGAAGTTACTTGAAGGTTATCTCTGTGCAAGAAATTAAAGATATGATTGTTTTTTCTAAGTGCGCAATTTCTATTCTTCTCTCTGTCACAACCTAATCCATCTGAAGCCAATTTAATACTTCAAGGGAGTTGAAAGAAACTCTCAATAATTATCTCTCTGTTATCATATCTCATAAATCACATTTATGATGGGATTCAGCTGAATGTGAAATTGTTCTAAATCCACATTTAGAGCAACAGGCTTCCAGAGAATGTTATATGGACGAATAATATAGAATTTCCTTGGAGACAATGGCAAATTAATTCCTTCAGAAGAATCCCTCAAATGACTTCGGGAAAAGACAAAGATTGATTCTACCAGGACTATATGCGTATAATTGAAACATTTGCCTATTCGTCTTTGATGAGAAATGCTACGGTCTATCAAATTACCTTTCTTTGGTCAGGAGAGCTTCGTATCCGATTATGTGGTGCTTATCGTGCAGAACAGGCGCTTTGAGAATCTTACACCAGTACAGTGTGTCCATATTCGATTCCACAGAAACCTGCCAAATTAAAATCATCAGCTATTCTTCCTCACCATTGAGCAACCTATCGATTGTCAAATGAAACGGAAGTGCACGCTCAAGAGTTGAACTATTCTATTTGCACTCAGAAAAAATCGTTATAGTTAGTGGCAAATATACAAGAATATTAGGAAATAATCATAAATCGTATAGAAAAAATTCAAAATAAAGTTTTTCAAAAAAGCACTTTATCAATCTGAATTAATTAACTAGATTGATTTAATTTAATATTTTAAATGAGTTGTGTTTTACTAGGGGAGGGTGGGGCAGTTTAACGACGGGGCAGTTTCAATTTTTGCATATTCATCTTATCCTTTTGAAAGGAATGGGATAAAACCTTTATGTTATTGAAGAGATAACTGAGACCCATGTTCATAAAAATAATTAATTTCGTGACGCTTCTCGTTTGAATTCTGTAATTGATTTTATAAAACTGCATCAAAATGAAACTTTTTATAATATTTTATTTTCAACAATTTCTGAATTATTGCTCTTATCTATAGAAGTAACATAATTGAATTAAATTACCAGTAGTTTTATGAATATTATAAGGCATTTAGCGTTGAATAAATTCTAAGACGGTTCTGACAATTTTCATTTGAGTTCCGAAAATGCGTGAGGGGCAGTTTCATCCAAGCACTCGGAGAAATTTCCAGTGTCTAAGAATTTACTTTTTTAATCAAAATTAACTTAAAATGATCATTGAAAACGTTTTGTAACTGTTTTTGTCCATAAAGTTCGAGATTATGGGAAGTAGTATTTCCTAAAAGTTCATAAAAAAAATTTTAAAAAAATCTTAAAAATGATGAATTTAATTGTTATAATATCTTTTCAGAATGTTTCCAACAAGATATTGTAAATTTTTTTAGTATTATAAAAATTCAAGACTTTAAAATACTATTATAAAACTGTTATACTAAAAAGAACATGTTCTAAGGCGATATAATGATCCAACAATGTACAGAATTAGCTCAGCACTACAAAAGACATTTCTTTCGTATAAAAATTTAAAGAAAATTGCTCAATTATTGAGAAATAGGCTTTGAAATCTTTGGCGATATTTTATTTTCTCTGTATGATTAATTAGTGTTAAAATTCTGTTATAAAGTTCTTATTCGATTATATTTTTATGTTTTAGAGTCTTAGAAGACTTCAAAATAGTAATTTTAATTAATTCTGGTATCGCAAGTTTTCTATAAACACGTTTTATCTTGCTCAAAAGTTCCCTCATATTTATCTTGAAATTTCCCTGCAATGGGGGACTTTCACACATTCTGCTTTTCAAGTGAAATGAATTTCTCCACAATGGGCTAATGAAATTAAAGGATTATTGTTATTATTTTTATTAACCCTAGACCCAACTGTAATTCAAAGAATATACAACGTTTTACTTCAGTTTATCATCTTTTTGCAAAATGGTCTCAAAATCCATTTTGCAATTTAGGAGTGAAACTGCCCCACCCTCCCCTATCGCAGATCTAAAGGATCTAAAGTCGAAATTAGACGAAAGATATTTAAAGTAATTAATTTAGTTTAGACTAGAAAAGCCCTGACATTCAATACAGAGACTTGACCTTAGCTCTGAAAAATTTGACCATTTGTAGTTCTTTTTTGTACTTTCTTACGAATTTAATATAATATATCTCCAAAACAAATCTAGCAAATATAAAACATAATGAAATGTTACCCCCTGATTTAGTAAGTCCTAATGGTACCAAAACAAAAACTTAGCAGTGCTCTTGGACACTTTTGAATTGGGGCAGATTTGAAATTAGAATCTTTATTATAACATTAATAAAATTGAATTTTATAATTTAGCTCAACAAACCAATTGCTAAGCTAAATTACATCAAGATAAGGCTCAATTTCATTTAAAAATAGATAATTTTCAAAACTGCTTCGATTCGAAAGTGCACCACTTTTCCTTAGAACAAGATAATTTTCTGCTACGTTTTTTCTGAGTACCAATATTTTTTTGTGATAGTTACAATAGTAGGGGAAAGCCCGCTACCTTCAGACGACTCAAGCTTTGGACACCTCAATTTTTTTTCTGTGTTATTAAATGATTTGATTTCGATCAGTTAATCATTTGGAAATAAAATAAATGGATAAAATCATTAAAAAAAAAAAACTTATTGAAAAAAGGCTGCAGCAGAATGGTAAGTATTTTGATAAAATGGTAACTAAAAAATTCAAAAATGGTAAGTAAAAAATGCAAATTTGCTAAGTAAAAAATCAAAAATTGTAAGTAAAAACTCAAAATTTGTAAGTTAAACTTCAAAATTGGTAAGTAAAACATCAAAATTGGTAAGTAAAATATAAAAATTGGTAAGCAAAATACAAAAATTGGTAAGTAAAAAATCAAAATTGGTAAGTTAAAATTCAAAATTGGTAAGTAAAAAAAAGAAATTGGTAAGTAAAAATTCAAAATTGGTAAGTAAAATATTGAAAAACGGTAAGTAAAAAAATCTAAAATGGTAAGTACAAAAATCGGAAATGGTAAGTAAAAAAATCGAATTTGGTAAGTACAAAAATTTGATTTTTTTACTTACCAAATTCGATTTTTTTACTTACCATTTTTGATTATTTTACTTACTAATTTTGAATTTTTACTTACCAGTTTTGATATTATACTTACCAAACTTTCAATTTTACTTACCATTCACAACATTTTACTTACCAAACTTAATCTTTTACTTACCAAAATTGATTTTTTTACTTACCAATTTTGCTATTTTACTTACCAAGTGAATATTTTACTTACCGTTTTTACCAAAATACTTACCAATTTTGTTTTAGCCTTGAAAAAATAATTGTTCGAAGCTTGAGTCGTCCGAAGTTTAGTGCGCTTTCTCCTAATTTGCTAATGCAATTAATATTAATTATTCCACCGAAATCTTAACCAATTGTGAACCCCTCAAATCCAAAAACAAGCATAAAATAAATGTGACAACTTGCTCCAAGGGAGATACAAAAAAAAATACAATATTCTTGGATGATTTCTCGTGTGACAAATGAATCATGAATACAGGTGACATCTCAATTTTATTTTCAGTTGGTACACCTCCTAGCAACATTGTGAAAATATGCGTGCAAAAAAAATTAAGTGATTCACCTCTTCAGTGACTCTTATTGAGATGAGATGACGATGTGGAAAAAGCTCAAATCAGCGCTATATAGGAATTTCCATTACAATGGCATTAGGTTATCTTTCGGCAAGGGGTGTGCATAAATTTTACCCTTCAACATCTTACTTACGCCCACATTACATACCCATCAACCCACTATGTGGATTGAACTAAAGGAAAAAAACGTGTCTGGAGAATTCTTCAGAGCCATGTCAATTTGCCTAAATTTGAATTTAAAGTAAACACAAATATTCAGCACCTTGAGCTCGGTAGCACTTGTGTGGATAATTTAATTCACAGATGCTACATAAACTTTAGTGAACAAATCACTTACATTTTTCACTGTAACATCCCACTGCCTTAGATCCTTGATGGTGGTCGGCTTTCTAAATTGCGGTCCAGTCAAGTGCAATGATTTGGCACCTCGATTATGGCCATGACCTCGTAGATCCCCATGTATGGGATCTTCATCTCCAAAAGCCCATAAAACCTTCAGAGTGTTGCCCTGAAAGAATAGAAAAGAACTTTTATTCGTAGTTTCTTTTATGTTTCAGCTGCACTCTAACCCCCAGGAATTTCAAACCCAAACTTTCCCTGAAAAAAAGCACAAAATCTCCAGAAACACTCAAACTCAAGGAAAGTGTAGAAAAGCCAATGAAATCTCATCACGTCATTCTCATGTGCGTGAGCTTTTATCTACTCTTCAGACAATTTTTCAAAGTGGAGCTTTGCGCTGAGATGGTAAAATTACAGCAACTTACATTTGGAGTACTTGCTCTAATTGAAGTTGTACACAAAATTGTAGAAAGAAATTTGAGTGATGGATTTGTGTAGAGCAATCGAGATTTAATTCTCCATTTGCTCCCCTTTGCGGTTTCACGAGATAAAATTAATTTTTAATTGCTTCTGCAAATAATTGCTCAAGATGGATAGTGTAGAGCTGAATAAAATATTAATTAACTTTAAAGATTACACTTTTTCTCTCATTAAAGTGTCATTTAATATTTCAGTAATTATATTAAAAAATAATAAAATTACAAATAGGGTAAGTATACCAAATTTCGGCATAGTTGCATGTAAGCACCGAAGTCCTAAGTTTGAAATGCAATATTTTTAATTCATATTGATATTTTTTGTTACTTCCTTTTCGGGATGGTTGTGTGGAACCTTGAAGACTAGTTTATCATCTTTGTTTTCTTAAAATCACTTCCTAAAATATTGAAAAATTAATAATAATATGGACATTGCTTTGGGTAGTATTTCGGCCACTTTGTGTGAAATTTCGGCCACCTTTTTTCTGACCACATTTTGTGACGGAACGGATAGAAAATTTCAAAACGTCAAACGGAACGAGTTTAATATTTAATTTAATACGTTTATATGGCTCACAAGCCCTGAGATCTTCCGTGTAATTTGTCCTAAACACCTGAAGAGTAGCATCTCAAATTTACGCGCAGATTCCCGTAGCAATTTGCACTTCCTGAACTCTTCCAATGACTTTTTCACATCATTTTTTTCATAGAAGCGATGGTTTTTTTCTCTGGACATTGTAGAATTCAGAAATTGAAAAAAAAAACATAAAATGAATAAGAAATTTAGGAAAGCAAAAGATGTGGTCGAAATAGGCAACACTACCTCACTGTAGAGACGCTCACAAAGTATATACTTTTTTACGCGAAATACAGGATCCAGCTGGGAAATTTTACCCGAAATTTAAAGATTGATTCACTATTAACATAAACAGAAACAATCTTTAATGAAAACTAATCAATTTTCATGAAAAACACCGAAGGAAAACCTTTTGCACTTCACCACAAATCGTAAGACTGCTAGAGACACAATCGATCTGTCACATTTTTTGTAAGACTCTTTCCACATTGAGTTTTTACAACGCAATTTAAATTCAAATTACACCTAAAATTTAACTCTCTTTGTGTTAATACATCCTAAAATGAATAAATATTTGAAAGAAAAATGAATTCATTGACTATTCGAAGATTACATACATAATTTTAATTAATTTATTTGCATGGCCGAAATTACACTCAAAGTGGCCGAAATTAGAAGCTGGCCGAAATTTGGCACACTTACCCTATATAGAATATTGTTTAATAACTGTCATTTTCCTTTTGCTAAAGATCAAATGCAATTAATGTCAACTGTATCAAATAATATGCAAATATATTTTTTTTAAATAATATTCTTTTTAAATACTTTATCAGTGAAATTTTCAATATTCGGTATACTTTGAGATATAGAGGTTTCCTCTCGGCAAACAAATCTTATATTTAAAAGTTCAATTCTGAAACGAAGTTTCATCCCTCTCATTTATCCCTTAAACTGCTCAACGATAGTTCCTATCAATTCTCAACTTTGGGAAATGTGGTGATAGAAAATGTGAACTTTAAATTGCGTTGAAATTCCCTCAATTGTATTCGAGAACACGCAATCATTTCCAACTTTATCATTGTTCTATTTTGCGGATTATTGAGAAAACTTTGTACAAGGAAACCTCAAAGACTTTTATATCTCAGCATCAGGATGAATGATTAAATGAATTATATGTAATTTTTTATGTTGTAAATCATCCCTTTTGTTGAGTACTGGTTAAAATTAAAAAGAAAAGAAGAATTTATGAGTTTTGGAATGGAAAAGAAAAAAAAACACTTGAGTATCATTTGATCACTTTTATATGGATTCTTCCTGAGAACAAATATCAAATAGTATTAAATTGCACAAAAGATGACGACAATGGAACGGTTTTATTGATTTCCCGCTTCTCGGACAAATGGACTCTCTCTCTCGATGGAGAACCATAGAACCGTACATTAATCTCTAATCAACGCCAGAGTGTCGTCAGTGTCTTCCGTGTGTGTTGTCTCAATTCTAGTGCGTGATTGTTCTATGTTTTACCGTGAAATTTGTTTGATTTTACGTCTTATAGCATAAGTGCCATCCGTGACAATGTCAGGTGGAAAAGCATGACAAAAAAAAGAAGTTGTTATTCCTACCAAAGAACATTTGAATTATCTCTAGCAGAAATCTTCAAATGTATCCTGAGAGATGACCACTCAATGTTGCAGCACCTCCTGACGAATTCCCACATCTGGGTCGATATTATGGACGAAAATGGGAATACGCCATTGATGATGGCTTGCAGAATGGGATTTGTGAAATGCGTTCGGAGACTCATCTCAAATGGAGCTGATGTTCTCCATGTCAATCGCATCGGTAATGTTTTAAAGTACATTTTCACCCTCTATAAACCAAATGTGATGTTTTTCCATGCTAGGAATCAATGCATTGACACTAGCTTCGCTCTCTGGATCTATCGAAATTATGGATATCCTGCTAAAAGTGTCACCCATTGAACAGTTCATCCAGAGGACCATCATATCACCCCTGAGTGCCGCGATATTTGCCGGACATTTAGAGGCCGTTCAATACCTTCTTCAACTGCATAAACCTCTCTATGATACCATCACGAGAGAAGGTAAGGATTTTCAGCTCATTGACAATTTACTAGCTGCAAGCTCTCTAAAAGGTCAAGATAACTAACCCTAACCCCCGTACTCTAAAATAAAAAAAAACTTAAAGATTTAAATTAAATATTTATTGTCAAAATAAGTGTTTTTTATCCTGTTAAATTTGCGCTTCATATTTATTGTAATTTTATCTCAAAATTTTCCGGTTTTTAGACTTAAAAGCTTCTCACAATAAGCTTTAAAATAGAAGAAAACTTAAGGTGTTAAATGGGTCACGCAGACTAAAAAAAATCATATTTTCTTTACATTTTTTTACATAACAAAAAAAATAAGCTTTAAGATTATAAGAACGGTATTTAAGCTATGTTTTGTGACTTCTTTTGTTCAAAAAATTAAAAAATCAGACGTTGGAACTTGAGTTTTGGAGACCTTTTTGATGAAACTTACTTTACGATAGGTAAGATTACTTAGAGTAAATTCGTATGACATCAAAAAATCAAATATTTCTTGTTAGCTGATGAGTTAAACCAGTTAACCCTTTAAGGACGATTGGAACACCGGTGTCCCAAAAAAATTTCCTGACTACTCAAAGTTATTTTTTTCTTATGTCTGTACATTATTGTAAGGTAGAAGGTTGAAGGAATCTAGAATATTTTTTGCAAGTCTCTAGCTATTTGATATGTAGTAAATATTTAAGCTAAAAAATGGCGAATTTTTAAATTCTCAATCTCAAATTCATAATTGATTTTATTTATTTTTTATACTTCTAATATTTTTTAAGCAAAACCCTTTTGGCAATAAAAACTACAATACTAATACATAATATTTTTCATTAAAGCGAAAAATATAATTCATTGGTATTCTCAGAAAAATTACTTAAATTTTTGGGCTATTTTTGTTCCTCTCGTTCATAGAAGCACAAAATACACCAAATCAGACTCTGTTGGACTTTCCGAGGTTAGGCGTAAGACTTATCATTGATTATGTTTCTCAGTTTAATTTTTATTGTTGATTTTCAGTCCGTAAAAAGTATCTCGTCGTTAAAGGGTTAAACTCGTACTTGAACGCTGGATTAAAAAAAAATTATATTTTTTGGGAGAATTCTATATAAAAAAATACAAATACAATATGTTAAATAAATTTATTAGAAGTGAAAATATAAGACAATATTTACGTGGATAAGTTGCGGCAATTATTTCATAATGCTTTCATACAATTATATTTGCTTGTGTTAATTAAATGAAATCATTATCCCAACTAATATTGGTCACTAATTCCTTTTAGTTCTCACAACCAATGTAAGTAGATGGGCCTATATTTTCATAAAGTTATGACTACTTTTCCAATAGTAAAGAGTGGTTTTTATTTTAGTATTGCGTTGAAGCTCTTTCGAATTTTAAGCAACTAACAAGAAATATGCATCACAATGAATGCTATATAGTAACCACAACTAATATGATATAGTTATTACAGCCAATAAGATGGGTATCAACCCCATTTATTTAGTAATTGGAACTAATATGTTATAGTACCCATTACTATTTTGATTTAGTTGTGATAACTAAATGAAAAGGATACTTTAACTAACTGTGGTCAACTATTTCATTTAGTTACCCAAACTAAATATATAGTTGGGTCTATATTTACTATATTTTATAGTTCTAATAACTGCATATGAGCTTGTACGAACTAAGTTTTTCTAAGAGTGTACTCTAAGTAATTTTATGAACTGTCCATACCTTTTGAAGGTTTTATACGGTCTGATTAAAATTGAATATTAACGTAAAAGTAGAATTAAACCACAATTTTTACGGGTATAAGAGGAAGCTAAAAATTTCACTATCCATTGTACTTCTTGTCTAATGTAGTAATCATTCAATATATTTCCATTCTTCCATAAATATAAAAAGAATATTGTATGAAAGCTTTAGAAAGACTGTCAAGAAGTTTTCACTTGCATTCACTGCAACTTGTTTAAAGTCCGTTAATTAATCTCTATTTTATGAGAAAAGGAAACTATTCGATTCTCATCTGCAGACTTAAAATAGTTAAAATATATGAAAACTCCTTTTCAGGGAATTCTCCTTTAATGCTGTCGATCATGTTTGAGCGCCCGGAGATAGCCAGGCTGTTCTGGAACGAACCAGCACATTTCAAAAATGACCTCGGAATGACTGCTCTTGATATTCTTGAATATAGAGCAAAGTTTATGGAACACTAAGATTTTCTAAAAGCTTCTAATCCCTAAGAAGGAAGTAGTCGTATCCTGGATAACGCGTCAATGTAAGATGGAAGTCTCCTATTTAATGCACTTTTCTCATTAATCTCCAGGATGATGTCCCACAATATCATGTCAATTTTCATAGACTTCGAAAGTGAAGTTAATTGAATGGAATGAGGAAAGATTGCAGAGAGATACTTACACCAAGTGGTAAATCGTGTGGATCGCATGTCTCCAAGCTTCGGCGAAATTGAATCTGAGTGTGGGTGGCATTCTGAGAGCCCTCCTCGACCACATAGTTCTGAGTGTCATCCTGAATTGGAGCGCTATTTCCATTGGATGGTCCGTGACAATCCTGCAAAGTGAACCACAAACAATCACTAAGATTTACTCACAGATTAAGATCAAATTAATCAATTTGCACTTTATTTGATTCTATCCTCAAATCACATTTCCCTGTAAATCTCCTGCATAATCTCAAATTGACAAAGTTACGAAATTTGTATATATTTCAGGGTTATTTAGTAAGCTCTTGAACTAATTTATAAGCGACTTTTATGTTACTGGATTAAATTGTGAATAAAGTTTTCTGAAATAAAAAATAAATTACTCTTTCACTTATACGCTCTAGCTAGAGTCTCTACCTAGAGTATAATGTTGTACTACAAAATTTAAATCACTTTTCTCTCTCACTATAAGTTTAAGCTACTAATTGCCAGTCGATAAGAAAATCTGCGATTTTTTTCTTAGATTATGTTTTTAAATAGGCAATTAAATAAATACCCAAGTAGCACGACGTGGCATAACTCTAATTTGGATATCCTAACGACCGCCACAGAAAGACCCAAATACGACTAAAGACAACTTAATAATTTTATTTATTTAATCAATTGAGTTCCAGTGCTCTGTTGGGTCCTAGAAGCTCCCCTCTTCGCAAGAAAATGAATGACTTACATTTTTCACGAAAAAAATCAAAAAATATTTTCCGATTTTTAGATATTGTAAAGTTGGTCGTAAAAGTATCCAAAAGCTGTACATTTGATGACTCCAGCGAACTCCAAATTTGAAATTTAAAAGAACAGTCGCGATCGTAGCGGCGATTAGTCAAAATTTAGCCTCTTTTCATTTTTCAATAGAGGGAGACGCTATGGATAGAGTTTTTGTCGTCGCTGAGGAAACCCAGCTATACCGTCCCAGTCTGGGTTGAAATAGAAGCTAAACGTAATCTTTTTCATTCTATAATTTTATGATTCTTATAATAGCCACGAAACGTTAAGAAATAAAGAAAAAAATAAAATTCGGAGAAATGAAGAAATTAATGTAAATTTTCAAAATTATGTAATTTTAAATCTCTTAACGACAATTTGATTTAATATTGTTCAATTTTATTATAATAAAAACTATTGAATATTATGAAGCCAAATTTATACCAGCTTAAAATTATAATACAAAAAATTCTTGAACGCTGCTTTGAAGAATTAGTAAACCAAGAAATTATTGAGAATTATCGATATTTTATTTGATATTTCAAGTAATGATCAGGAGCTTGCTTGAGGCTTTGTAACTCCGCAACAACCTCTGGAACTCTAAACCCGGGAAATCTTGAATTAAACTTGAAAACTAATGGAAATAAGAAAATTTTTAGAAGTTAGAGCCTGTGTCACTGTCAATTTAATTGGTTTAATGGTGGACTTAAAATGGTTTGAAATAAATTATCATGTTTTAAGCATTTCATTTTAATTTTGCTGTGCTATCACATTAGGTTTTATTCACATTTTTTTTTTAAATTGAATTGAGCACTACAATTTCTAAAATTATTTGAAATTTACTAGAGCTCAGAAGCATTTTGAGAGAAATTTGGTCAATTCAAATGGTGCGCGGGAATTTTGCATGTGAATGACTCTGGAAATATGTGTATCAAATAGTCAACCCATTCAGTCAATATACTAGAAATAATTGAAATAGAATGTTCATATTTTGCAAATAACTCCCTATAAAATAATAGATAATTTTTTTTGAAAAGAAACTTTTTTTATCTGTTATGGACGCACGGGAACCCTCTATTAAACTTTGACGGTCACTGAATTTAAATACTTTACATTCATTTATTAAAAACTCCATTGATTTGGATAGAACAACTATCCAAGAAAACAAATTGGCAAGCAGAATTCAAATCCGGAAAGAGGATGAAGACTAATTTTGACAAATTCGACGGGATGTAAAATTTTCCATCCTCCATTTTGAGCAAGAACTTTGCATGACTTCACGCAGTCAGAAGAGAACAATAAAATGCATTTCCACCCCTGTGTGGTTATGTTTTTCTTTTTCAAGTAAATATTGGACTAAATTAACTAAAATTCTATTAACGATGTTCTCTAGAATATAATTTTTGCCAGAAATAAATCATTCAAAATGTCTCAATTTGCGTATAATGAACGTGGCTATGGTAAGAATGGATTAAAAAGCCTCTTATAAATTAATTAATAACTTATAACTAATTATTTATTATTAATTAAATTATTAACTTGTAAATTAATTAGTAACTTATATTGCACTTTGATTTTGAACTGATTTTGCGTTCAATAAATGGAATGCTCATCACTTTGGCAAACCGTAACTATTTATCTAAAATTTTCTAAAGTTCTCATTTTATCATTTTAAGAGGATTGTCGGTAATTTAAATATTTTCAACTTTGTCCTAATGAAAAACTCTATCGGTTTAGTAGAATCGGAGCTATATTTTTTTAACTCCAAAAAACAAGGTGAAACGATTTTATTTAAGATTATATGCGCCAAACTACAATAAAATAAGCATTTTTATAAATTAATAAACCTAGAAAAAATTGCACAATCTACAATATTACAGTAATTACTTTTTTAATCAAATGCAATATCTGCAAAAAAAATTAAAGGTCTGAGCAAATATGTTTAGGGTCCCGTGATGGCGTCATTTTATGCCACGTGGGGAATGCATGAAAAAAATCTGAAAAATTCTCGTGAATTAGTATAGATTTTAAAGAAAATTCATCAAAAATCCCTTAATATGATTTTTTTTGTAAATTGAGAATATTCTTTTATTTTAGGAAATAAAGATGCGCTTCAAGATTTATTTAAATAAAATATTTTAAAAATAATAAATTTTATAATCGGACCGTATTTTATTGTTAATTTACGCAATTCTCTATCGGTAACAATGTGTCGCATAATTATTTATAATAATAATCGACATTGAAAATCGGATTAAACATGTTAATAAATACAGTAGACTCTCGCTTATCCGTGGACTCTTTTTCCGGGTGACATAAAAAAATCCGTGAGACAGTTGAATTTTAAAAATTTTGTTGACATATTTTCCCCGTTTTGGGTTTTTTTGTTAAAGCAAATGTGCTCTATATACTGTTAATTCTTTCTCATTGTAACTTTTTTGGACAGTACGCATGTTTAGAGAGAATGTCGATTCAGTCAGATCAGAATTCACTCCATAAATTTGCAATGTAAACAAAAAAATCGTTAGATTTCAAACAATTTGATGTGTATCACTCTCAAAATCCGTGTGACATTTCGGTCCCGTTCCACGGATAAGCGAGAGTCTACTGTAGATGCAAACGCAAACTTGAGAATTGTTAAAGTTCCTTTTCTTCATTTCATAGAATTGATGAGGGGAAAAATGTTGGAGAAAAAGAAAGAGAAAACATGTGGTTAAAATGGGACGTTCGTGTGGCTCCATCTATCGATAGTCATAAAGCGCCATCTCTTATTGATGTTTGGAACTTTTAGCCAAATCGCTTGAGTCGTGAGTTGGTCGTCAGCATATCCAAAATTGAGCCGCTACGACCCGAAATTGGTCGTCATATTTTTCCCAATTGTAATGTCGTACGACCACTTTCTGACATAGTTTTTGTACTACATCACGTACTACAGACGACCAAAATTGTATTACATTACGACTCATCTGTGCTACTTGGGTAGTAATAATAAAGAACAGCTAATAATAATCTATAAATAAATCACCATTTCGATGCGCAGTTTTCAGTCATTGAAGATTTCTCAAGCACACGCCGGAAGCTCTAATCTAAATTGTCTGGACGAGGGACGAGCTGGATTGCAATTAAATTGATTTGAAATCCAACACGAGGGTTAATGGTGGAGAGATTAATTGATAAATAGTCTTCACGATGACTTTACCACACCTAATGCAAAATGATAGGGTTGAAATGGAAATTTTCCGTGATCGGAGGAAAATACCACAGTGATCTCAACAAGTTAGCAAATGAATTGAACTAGCTATGAGGCCATTAGGAGCATAGGAGAAAATTGCTAAGTATTTAGTTACAAAATAATGATAATTGTGTATGTGTTAGACAATGTATTACATTTCTGGGTCAAACATCCTTTTGCGAACTGATTCCACAACCCCTTTCTGTAAATTGCCTGTTTGCTACAAAATACAATTTGGTACAAGAGGGTGAGATTGGAATGAATCTGTTTGATTATACCTCTTATTAGACAGCATCGATTTCCTAAGCACATTCTTCAATTTCACTACAACACAATTAGTCAAACAATCTGTTGCAATTGGCATCTACTTCAATTAATATATCCTCCTAGAGAATTTTCCTTCGGATTTTACCTTTGCTATTCATCGCATCTTATCTATCTGCTATTCATTTTCTTGTTTTAACCCAAAAGGAAATATAGTTATAGATTTTTTTTTGATAGTTCCGCATAATTCCAATCGCCACCCCATTGCAAAAATACACAGTTCTGAAAAAATATTATATAATTCATTGGAATCGATTCGAATATTGGATTCATTCGAAATGTCCAAGGGGGAGATATTAGGGTAGGGAGTGGTGTACAGGTGAAAATTAAGTGCTTGGAAGTCTTTGGAAGTGGGAGTATTCAAATATAATTTTTTTTTGCCTAATTACGAATTTTTCAGACTACGTTAGTTTTAGTTGAGATTTTTAATTCGAGCGACAGTATAATTTGAAATGGAGCAAATACGCTAAAATTTATTATAGCTTAATTTGTGTCGTAATTTTTCCCAGGAAAATATTCAGTTGAACAATAATTTTCCTTAATTTTTGCAGGAATTAAAAATTCATGTAGTGGCTCGCAAATAATGACATAGCATTGCAGTTGACTTTCAATAAATTTGATATAATTTTTTTTTCTAATTTATCGTATTCATGGGACTTTTTCGCGAATGTCGTTAAGCTGTATCCCCTACCATTTTTTGTTTACCTGTTTGCATTTACTGGAAAGGTTTTAGTGTATTATATCTCTTCGATGCCAAAAGTATTCTTCAAAAAGTAGATTTGTGTTTTTGAGGACTATTACAAAATGAGGAACGAAAAGGTGCATTTGTAATATGTAATGCTAGACTAATTTTGGGAAGGTCTAAGTGATGTACTTCCATTAAAGGAACATTTTGTGGGTTTATTTAGATTTCGTCCTTGATCTAAGGATTATTGAGAAGTGGCTTTGAAAATTTAGTAATAGGGATTTATTCTTTTAAATATCAATTTCATTTTAAAGGGTCTCTAATATTGATGCCAATATTGTGAGAATCCTAGTAGAAGATAATTTGTGGATAGCAATTGAAGAAACTGTGAAAATGTCGGAAAACAATAATTAGATCGTATTTCGCTATGTAGAAAGGCTTGGATGTGTTTAAAAGCTCGGCACGTAGGTGCCACATTCTTTCACTCAAAGGAAAAAGCATAACTTTATGATTGTGGCCATTTTTCTCCTGATATGTTGCGATAAAAAAATCTTGTTTGCGGATCGATTGGCGACAGGTGATGAGGAATTGATCTAATACAACAATAGCGAAAAAGATCCTGGGAAAAATAGCCAAGCTTGTTGCAAAAGTTGATTAGCAATCATCTAAAATTTTTCCCAAGAGTGCAAAATGTTTTAATTTTAAAGGATTTTGAAGCCAGAGAGAGAATCAAGCTCAATAAAATGTAAAGATACGTCTGAAGTGCTGAATTAGTTGTTGCTCTCGTACTTTTGAACTCTTACAGACTTTCCAGCAGTTTCAATAATTACAAACGACAATACGTATTTTTCCAAAAGTAGCTTCACAGTTTCTTAGGAAAATTCAAAATATGTTGATACCCCTTCGTAAAATGCAGATAATATTAAAATATTGAAAGTAATGCAAGAATATTTGGCGCAAGAAATTCAAAATATAAGCAAAATTAAAAAAAAAAATATGTGTAAAAATAAATTTCTTGAGATTTTTTTTAGAATTTCCTTAATTAGATTTTTCATCACAATAAATAAAGTATTAATTTCTAAGTATAAGAAGTGCATGATGTGCAAGAAGTGCTGGAAGTATTGCATTATTATCGAGAGTGTTGCAAAGTTCTGGAAGTGCGAAGGTCTCTTCCATAAAAATCGTGGAAGTGTCTGGAAGTGGTGTACACATTTTCACCCAAATATCTCCCCCTTGGAAATGTCTTGAAATCCTGAGTAAATCTGAATTAAATCCAAACATTAATAAATGATAACACAGAAAAAAAATGTTTTGTAAAAATGTTCGTATATGTTTGTTAATTCCTATGAAGGAGTTGCGAAATGCTCGTGAATTGTATAACCCACAAACATGTTCGTAAAAGTTTGTAGTTTTTTACAAGCATTGTTCGTAAGATAATCACTTGACAAGCATTTTTTGTACTTTTACAAACAATTATTCGTAAACGTTCGTAAACACACAAAAAAATTGTTCGTAAAATTTTGTCATTTGTTCGTAAATGTTTGTTTTCCTGTCGAACATATTACGAACATTTACGAATAAATGACAAAATTGTACGAACATTTTTTGTGTGTTTATGAACATTTATGAACAAATGTTTGTAAAAGTGCAAAAAAAGCTCGTTAAATGATCATGTTACGCACAATGTTTGTGAAAAAAGTACAAACGTTCACAAACTTGTTTGTGGGTTATACGATTCACGAGCATTTCGTAACTCCCTCATAGGAATTCACAAACATTTACGAATATTTTTACAAAATATTTTTTTCTGTGAAATTGAATTTTTATTGAATAAATTATATACATTGAATAAAAATAAATTTGTTTATTCATTCAAATTCGTAATTAAATTAGCATCCACTTGTCAATGCCAGAAAATACCAGGTAAGAATAGCTAAACTCTGATTTAAAATAAATTATTGCTCTATTTTAATCCTCAAAATAGCAATAACATCTTAGAAGGAATATAATCCGAATTTATTTCCAGACGAACGAAATAAATATGCAATCTTTACTAAAGCTCTCTCAGGTAAATTCCATGGGAACTTGAGCAAAAGTTGTAGAAGAAACTTCTGAGGATATTGCCAGAAAGGTGATAACATGGGGATGTTTTCTATCCTGTCATCGACTTTCACCTTGGGAATCTTAAATGGGAAAAATTGAGTGGTGTAGGCACAAAAAAAAGCCCCATCATGTTCCTTGTTTGTAATCTCATTGGCCTCATAAAATAATTTTCTTAGGCACTTTTTCTGTTCATAACTACATATATATAATAATACATATGTATATTTGCCTTGTATGCGGCCAACCAGTTATAAGGGAAGTATATGAGGTGATGTAGAGCATGATGCTGAGGCAAAACACAAGAGACACGTGAAAATTTGCCAAAATAGCAATTGATATTAAGAGGACATGAAGGAAGGAGGAAAAGAGCAGCAAATTGAGTTGTTTCATCCCTTGGGGCATGTTATAAAACGACAAGAATTGAAACATAGGTCTCATGTGCATGAGTTAACTTCGAGTTTTCCCTATGAATGTTGGGATAAAAGAATTCTAGTCAAAAATCACTAAATCATCCTCATATCCACAGAAACGCTCAACAGTGCTCAACATACAAAAGATCTTTTTGGATGCTGCAGAGACAGACACAGGAGATATTGAAGACACACCAACTGAATGTATATTTAGTGAGGTAGCTAAATGGGATAATTTACAACCCAAAAGCATTTGCCAGAGAAAATCCCTTGGCAAATGTGTCTTCATGGTGGCTGGAGAAAAGCTTCTTCCCCCCTTCCCATGTCATTCATCTGCCACACGCATCTTATTAAATTCTACCTTAACTTTCACCCGTTGACTTTAATTACAACAATTTGCTCAATTTTGTAAACCACATATTTTACAGAAGTCATTTCGACATGAGTTACAACATCTCAAGATTTGAAAGCCTGAAACTACGCCTCTCCGTAATACGGAATTTCATAAACATTTATTGAAATTTCCACCAAACATCTCATTTTGCACCCATTCCATTCAAATATAGAATCCACAGTGGAAAATCCAAATTGAGGTGAATACAAATGAGGGATCGTCTCTGCTTTCAAAGCTTCAAACGCGCGAAAAAGGATCTGAGGCATGTCAATTACCCATTATCGTAACCAATCATTATAATAAAATGTACATTTTCATTACACTCGATTTTTTGACGGTGATTCTAATATATATGTGAAATTTTGCTCCCAAATTTCACGTAAATCACATAAATCTGAAACCTTTGAGATTAATGAATGTGTTAAATTAAAGGTACTTTGTAGGGGAAAGTGACCATGCTTGATACGATCCAAACTTGATAATAACTATTTTTTTCCTATGTTATTCAATAGTTATGACTCATCGCAATATCAGTTTCAGTTTCAGTTTATTCATTAGTTAAACTAAGAGTTACACCAGCTTAGTCTATAGACTGTTTAGCTGGACTTTTTGCAAACAATGAAAGTTTAAAGTAAAGATTATTTAAGCAAAAATTCATGTGTAAATCGAGCTAATCAAATTTTTCAAGCTATCATCGGTGCAAGTACGCAAGAAAGAACCCGTCAATTTCACTTTGCGTAAAATGTGACAAATGTGAGTGGAGACGGTTTATTATCATTGGAGCTAGGTAATTAATTGACCTTTTGAACGCCTCTGTGGTGGGTCTCGGTACAATAAGGATTTCATTTCTCCTCAGGCCGCGTGAATTCTCCATTAATAAGTGAGAGTGCACATTTTTCCTGATGAACATATAAGAGATTCTCTGAACATATAAATGACGTACAGGAAGGATAGTCCATCTGAGAAACAGCGGCGCAGTATGGTCCCTCCATCCAGCAAAGGACATAGATCGAATCACAGCCTTTTGGGCCACAAACAGATGCTTCAAGTGGGTCTCATAGGTACCTCCCCAGAACACTATGCCATAGCTTAGTCGGGATTGGCCCAATGCGAAGTAGACAGATCTGAGGAGCTCGGGAGAGCAAGAGTTCCTGAGACTGTAGATCTGCCTCAGAACCACCCGCATACCGCCCCACACCCTGTCAATATGCACATTCCACTTCAAGGAGCTATCTATCACTAGTCCCAGGTATTTGAAACTCTCAACTCGTTCAATGGCCACGCAGGTTGCGTTGCAAGATCCGGGCGATAAGAGGCACCCATTCGAATGGCACATATATTGGGCTTGGGCTGTATTTACTGATCTTTTGCCAAACTCCATTATTATATATTTCAATAGCTGGTCCTAAGCCTCACATTTCCTAAAAAAAAATAGGATCCCAGCTCTTTTTTCCTAGTTTCAGGAAGCAAAAATGAAAAATAGGCCCAAAACTATAATTTCGATACATGATATTTCATAAGTATTTCTTAATTAATGTCGCTGTTCACGAAAACTACTATCATAGGCACATAGAGGGGTCATCAGTATTAATATTTATGTAAAAATATTTTTACTCGGTGGACACTGTTTTTGTGGGTGGTAACAAATTCATAAATTCTACCTGTGTCCATCCTATATTCTAAGAAGGATCCATGAATGATAATTTTAATATTGCAACTATATCATTAGATGTGATTATTTCATAATTACACATATTGCAATCCGCCAATTTTGTCGACAATTGACATAATCTTCAACCCTGTTGCCTGAATTTTAAGGTTGCAGAATGACATTTTCATGGACTCAAAGTGAAAAAATGGTTTTCGCTAGCGCCTTAATGTCATAAAAACATGGCTTAGAAAAATTACATAAAAGTGATTTTAAAACTAATAACCACTCATATAGACGATTTAAGCAGATAGATTAGAGTTCCGTCTAAATATTAATGTGAAATTTTTTGTATTCGGTGAATTTTTTGCAGTGAAAATGGGCCTCCGAATTGTCGAATCAATTTTTATACAGGAAGGCCCCGGACCCAACTTGTATAAAAATCGCCACTGAATTTCCATTTTCTTCTTGAGGATAATCTAAGGATTTCCAGGAACTATTTGAGGTGGGATTAAGAACCTAATAAGTGAGACATTTTTTTATCATAGTGCAAGAATCGCTTCGGTTTGTGTGTTAATCAGAAAATAATCATAAATCTTGGACATCATTTTACAGTATCAAGCATGGGCACTTTCCCCTACATGTGCTGCATTTGAGATTAAAACACTTCCAATATAAGATGTAATTAATGATTATTTCGTCGATATCACGTGAAAATAAGCACTATTCGCTAGATTAGCATCTTTTACACTTCTTTAGATGAGCAAATTTATTTATTTACTTATTATATTTTTTAATTTATTGAATTGGGGGATTTGGGCAACAAGATGTTGAATTTTTACTATTTTTAATAAGGATACTTCGTAGATAAGTACCATCAGGGGCGCAGGAACGAAATTTGCTCACGGGGGGGGGGGGGGGGCAAAATTTTTTTTTACTTTTCAAATTTTTGAAAATATACTCATCCTTAATGTCCTCTACACACTAGAGATATTTATGTTCATATTAAAAAGTTTTTCCTACACAATCGTAGGGAATTTGCTCCAATATTGACATAAATTTCTCTAGTGAATAGAGGCCATAAGGGGGAGTGTAAATTAGAAGATCAAAAGTTGGTCTATATTTTTTATTGTTTAAATCTATAGATAAACTATCTTAGAATATACCATATAAATATTTCAGAAGCTTATTCGAAGTAACCAAATGAGCGCCGAACAGATTAGCATGTGCTCGAAAATTTGAAGCGTATTTTCTCCACTTCTCATTTTTAAAATTTTGTCGAATTTGCGGGAAAGATAAAAAAAAAACTTATAGACCAAATTAAATGAATAAAGGCTTATTCTCTTCAGCAATAAATTGTCTTCTAGTTGAACTAAAAGAATTGTTGAAAACTTATTTTTATTTTTTTTTAGAGCATGTGAAAGTCAAAATTTTATCCCAAAAAGCTTTTTTTCAAGAACCTTGAAAAAAAGTTCCGATTTAACGATTTTCTTCGGGTTTTCTTATTTTAACTATGAAATACACTAATGGAAATTAATTTTTTTCTCAGATAAAAATTACGAACTGCAAATTATCCTGAAATAAGGGAGTAGTGCGATGAGGCGCTCAAGAAAAATTCAAGAATATTGACCGTTCTCTTCTCCTTCAAAGAGAAAATCCGAAAACTAGCTAAGTTTTGGCCTTCTAATTGACACTCACCCATTAATTCACAATGCATTAGGGGGGGGAGTCTAAATTAGGACACCAAAAATTAATAGTTTCCTTTTTATGATTTTACGCGATTTTTCATATGAAAAGGACACGATCAAGTCTTTATTTTTTTCGAAAAAAAAAATTACAAAATGGCTGTCTAAAGTACTTCACTAGAGCGTTTTGTCGCAGTACTCCCTAATTAAAGTGAAATGTGTATCTGATAATTCTTATATGAAGAAAATTTAAAATAATTTTCGATTTTCATAAGTTTTTTTTTCATATTTAAACCAAGAAAAACTAGAAAAAATCTTGAAATCACGTGCTTCAAAATTTTTTATGTTTGCTCAAGTGCTCTTTGGCTTTCGTCTCTGTATTTTCGAAAATACAATAATTTTTATTAGACATAAGTTTTCAAAAATCGTTTTTAATAAAAACAGCGAAACCAAGAGGCTTCACAAATATTTAAGGGTTGATCCTAGTTTCAAATTGCAAAAATGTGTTTTTCTTGATTTTTTATTGTACTACTCAAAGTTAAAATCTATTGAAGAATATTGTATAGAGTTTTGATTTACATTTAAAAAATATATATCAAATTTTTTTTAAGAGTAAATAGATGCAGAAATTATGATATTATGATAAATTATGATAAAAATTAAATGTTATCAAAATTTTTACTAGATATGAACTGAAATATTGAATAAAAATTATCATTTGTATAACTTTTTAATTATTTAAAAAAAATAATTTTCATTCAAAAATTTTGTCTTGAAATAGTAAAACAATATCCTTTTTTTACTTTAACGTTTAATAAATATTTCTTTGAATGGTTTTGAAAGAAAATCGATCAGCCAAGAAACTGTTTCTTAAGGTATATATACACTGGCAGTAATTTATGTCAAAAATTGTTTTATTTTAAGAAATTGACGGTATTTCCTCCAGGAAGAAATGTACAAAAAATCTGTTAAGAGATCAGCTTTCGACAAAAATTGCTCCCTATGAACTCTAAACATTTCTTGCCTTCAAAAAATGCGTTTTTAAAGGTAAGTGCCTGGAGTGCTGTAGATAAAAACGTAAAAGTTTTATCAAAAATGCGATTTTTGACGAAAATTGCTCACAATAATGTGTAGAGGCCTTTACATTTAAAAGGAATCTCAGTACGGCCATTAATGTGTAAGGTTCCCGTCTTAAATATTTATTGTTTTTCCTCAGTATTTGGGAGATATTTTAATTTTATAGATTGATGATTTTGGTATATATTTTTGTGGACGTTTTTGGTTTTTAAAAGATTTTCAACACAGGATACTGGTCAAAATAGGCCTAAAGGCCTAAAAGGGGGCAGGTAAGGGGGGAAACAAAAAAAATTAAAAGGAATCTTTAACTTCTTCTTAATTTATCACAAAAATGTGGAAATATTTTACCGAGTTTTGATTTTGGAGAAGAACAATGGACAATTTTAGCTAATTTTGAAACAATGATTAGATTTCTCAGGGGGGGGGGGGCAGAGGCAGGTTAGGGGGGGGGCAATGTACCCCTGCCCCTCCCCGTTGTTATGCCCCTGAGTACCATTATAAAAAAATAAACATTAATATATATGAACAATTTAAAAAAAAAATGATAGTCAATTCTTGCAAGAATTGTTCTATAACGAGAGTTGTTTTAGAATTCATAAATATAAACAGTATCATCTTTACAAATTGAAAGATAAAGTTTCTGGCACATTTGTGAATTCGCTTGGAAAATTTAATTACTTTACCATAATATATCCTTTTCTCTAGACCACTGACAGCGTGATACACTCATTTGCATGTGAGTAGCACAAATTTAATGTTACAGTAAATCCTCATGTTACTCTTCTATATGGATGATGGAATAATAAAGCTCATATTCATCGCTAAAACAATTCTGTCACTATTCCTATTCTATCATTCATCCACAGAAAGTTTTCTTAAGCTTTTTTTTTTTTGTCTTTCACCACCATGACCCCCCACCCGTGTTATCCAATCCATTTTCTTAGTGTCATATTACCATGCTCTCCAGCCACCCACCAAATCCACCCATTCACTCGCGACTCATGAAACACGATGAATTGTCTCATCTGCAGCTGCCACATGCGTCACGTTTTTCACAGTGGGATTCCGACCTAAAGAGGCTCAGAAAGGATGAGTCTTCCTTCATCCTGAAGAAGAAAACGAGCCTTTTTGGTGAAAGAAAACAAAGTTGTTTCTCTGTCTTCCAACAATAACTCCAGCAATTGTGGCAGGAAATTAAATGGCCAAATAATTAAGCAGGAAAATCCTCGTTAAAAAGCTTCAGAAACTTCCAGGACATTTCTCTCTAAAGGTCTAACTAAAGGTTAAATTTTCTATTTATCTGAACACGTTGTTTTTGGGGAGAGTATTCTGATGTGGAGTAATTTTGGCCATGAACTAATTCGGTCACTGGATTTTCAGACAGATTAGAAAGAAAATTAATTGAGAATTGTAACTTTTGCTTTGAACTGCCCCATCCCACCCTCTCCAATTCAAATGTTGTAATCATTAAAATTCCTCAATGACATGGATATTCGAGTACTAAACTTTAAGCAATTTCTCCTGGTTGAGATATTGAGAAAATCTCCACCGTGTCCCATGGACATTAATGACTAAAAGAAGAGAAAAGCAATATCCCAGCCCAAGGGAGTCATATTCTCTCATTAGATGCTAAAATATGATCGGAAATAGCAGTGTGCAGTATCGCAGGGATATTCTCAAATTTCCACACTTTTCTGCACACGATGGGAAATGCTGTGGTTTAGCAGACAGTAAAATCTATCGTGAGCTTGGAAAATCATCGTATCAATTTTCCAATTTCAGAATATCATTGTAAAGGATTATTGATAGTAATCTATAGTTCGACCAGCGGACTTTCTTTGACACTCAAATAAATTGCATTGAGATTGATTGCATGTAATCTTCGGAAAAATTCTGTTTGATGGATTTAGAGAACATTTGAAGCATTTTAACAGATGGATGGTGTGAAGGGGTACTTAAAAAGGGGTTTATGCTTTAATCACAAATTCTATGATCCTAATTTTCATCATGCTTAGCGCCATACAACAGGGCAGGAGTTTCCTTTCCTTTTACTTAATGTGCAAGAAATTGTTTGTCCTTTAAGGCAGAAATACAAATTTTTAATAACAAAGCAGATGTACATTTGCTTCGTTCAAAAATTCACTAAATAAATAAACAGAGCGCGAGCAACCATTAAACCTACATGCAAAACAAAGAAGTTTTCACAAAATTGTACGTCATGATACTGGATTTTCTGTCCCATGTTGGTTATATTTCAAATAGTATGGCAGATGCATGAGAATTGTGAACAAATAGCACTTCGATGGAAAAAGAGCATAAAGCTGAATTTAACGTCGGTAGAGCAGATGGTAGAGCACGTGTAGAGCAACAAATTGCCTTTGGAAATTCTTCTAATAAATTACACCAAACTCTCTGGAAACAGCATGAATAAAAGAAATATTGGGCGAAAATTGCTGAATGGTATTTCTCTCTTGCGACAACCCCAAAATTGGTGATCAGGAAATCATCAACAACTGACCCTTTTACCTTCAGGTGTGTTCAATGTCACTTAAGTTCACAAAGGTGGGGTATTCTTACCCTTAACATCACTCTCTGCACCACTATATAGATATTATTTAAGAGGTCATACAATAAATGATAAAAGGAAACACTGGGAGATAAAATTCCCAAAGTGACCATAATACTCACAGGATTTTAAGTTTCTTGTTTGTGTCTTCGCCTTTTATAGTATATTATTTGCTGACAGCCAAATTAAACCAAATGGTAAAATATTTAAAAAAAACATCTTAAGTACTTTAGATGTAAGATGTAAGATATAAATCATTATTTGTGTAATAAGAATTATATTTACTGCAAGGATAATTAATTTTCTACTTGGGATGTACTAGTAGCAGAATTTGAAAAAAAGAGGTTCTCCTGAAAAATTTCCATTTTGAAATAAAATAGTATGAAATGGAAAACTCAATATAGCCTCTTAGTTAGTACTTGATTAAAACAGGAAAAGAATAATACTGACTCTGAAAGAGTTTTATTATTTCTGTGCGAAATATTGCAGTTTTTTGTAAGTTTATTTTTCTAGCTGAGAATTAACAGATACTCCCGTAACATTGTGATCAACAAAGCGTATTTTCTGCAATTTCTCCCTCGATACCACCAACTCTCCTGGCCACTTCTATTGTCAATCATCTCATTTAAACCCTCTTTTTATTAACAATGTCTTGCACAAATATCCGCAAATTGTTAAAAGGATTCCCAGTATGAGATAACAAAAGACATCCTTTTCTTGTGAAGAATGGAAAGCAAAAGGAGGATAGGCAATGAAATATCCAAAAGTAGTTGATCAATGTATTTGGAATCTACAAAATTGGTTGGAATTTTTATTCTCCGTCTCTCATCCTCTGGCCAGTTGAGCCACCACTATAACAGAAAGGCTATCCTCAAACTTACATGGTTGAAATTCTCAGTAATCTTCGATGAGTTCTTTTGTAGCGAAATTCCAGTGAGACTCAATTTAAGCCACAAACCATGAAAATCCTCCATTTACTCTGTAACATTGCTAACAAAACGAAGATATAAAGGAGACCTATACCTTGGATTGGCTAACCAGAATTTGTGCTATCTAGTTAAAATTGCCTTTTGCATTCTGAACATCAATCTTCCACTTTGGCAGAACGAGGAAAAATTTTCAGATTGTATTTTAATTAATGAATATTTTTATACCTTCCCTTCGCGAATAAATGTTTTGCACAAATAATTTTTTTCACAGTGGCACACGAAAAGCAGTCATTTGCATTCGTGGCAGGTGATTCACTTGGAAGATCATGGCATTGAATTTATAAAGAGCTCTCCACCTCGTATTGTCCAGAATGTATATAGTGGGAAAAGAAACAACGTGGAAAGTGTTTAATTTGATGGTTGGAATTACGCCAAGAAAAAAGAGATTTCAGAAGTGTCAGGATAGCATTTTAAGTTTATTTCTTCGTACCATTTCAGAACTCAAACTGCTCAAAATTCCATGCAGATACACATTTTCACCGATAAATCGCATGAACGATCGATTTACCTCGTGGGATTATTTTTACATAGGGAACACTCGGGCACCACCGAATAGGGATAGCTCCGAACAATGCAGTTATTTTGTTAGAAATTAGACTTAAGATGACGATACCTATATGAATTCATAGGTATACTATAGGAATTCTTGTCCACTGAAGAAACGTTGTACACAGCTTAGGTAAGAAATAAAAATCTTTTTATATGAAATAACAAGATTTCGCAAGTGTGATCATTTAGATTTTTATATGAAAGTAAAGAATTAAATTTTAATCAAAATATTACTCCATCTTACCCAAGAAGCAAAATAGCTGCCTTATAGAACCAAGTATTAGACAAGTCTTTTAGTGCACTTTTAAAAGACTTAGAGTGAGAATTTTCTGTTGAAATTCCTATAGAAGCTCTTAACATCCTTAAGAGTGCGCCACTTTACTTATAGTAATCTCAGTGATGGAACCAAGAGTGTTATAAGCAAATAAAAAGATTTTTGGTTCTATAATGCCTTACTTAGAGAATTCTACAAGATTATATTAAGAAAAAAAATTGCTTCTTGGGTATATATTTTAAAATAATATTACTGTACTTATGTGAGATTAAAATAACCGTGGTCTATGAAAGCGGACACAATAGCACAACTGGTGGTGGTGGCCCAACAAGGATTCTCTCCCAACAAGGTTTGCACTCTCAACTTAAGTTCAACTGATCGTCTACAAGAGCGTTATGCCCAAGGAGGGCATGAGTGCTCCATGTCCATAGTCTCCCATCAACTCATCGATCCTCATCGAAAATTTTGTCGGTATTACACCGATTTTTCGATTTAATTTTACTGTACTTTTACGGGTTTCTCGATGAACTGTTGACAAGAAATGCGAAGTGCGCGTGAAAACCGCGAGAGGCGTTAGTTGCTCTTGACATTTCGAGCTGAAAAGGTGCATTCTGTGTTGCTCCGTGTTTTCCACTAATTTTCATGGTAAGTTTTCCATTTTCATTCAAATAAACTAGTGGAATATGTTAGTCAAAGATTCTAGATGTGTTACATAAAGCTTTTTTTTATTGTGTAGTTGTTTTCTTCCTCAATTTCGCGAGAAAAAAATACTTTGTGCAATTTTCGAGTGCTCGCCATCTTTAATTTTTCACTTGTCAATTTATTTTCTCGGGAATTTCACGATATTTCTGTGATTTAATAATTCCCTAATGCATTATTTATATAAATAGAGTTATTGTGTATTCATCTAGACAAGTTTTAGATATTTTATTTCCTAATTTATATTTAATTTAGGACATTTTGTACACTTCCAGAAAATCATCATCAAAGCCCGGAAAAAAGGTGGAAGGTGTTTCCAGGAGGGTCTTATCTGTCACTTCAAGGGACTCACGGAGCAAGCCCCATCTCAACTTTGAGATTTCAGGACAGAACATCATCTCCAGGACAGAATTTCGCTAAACACACAACACACCTTCACACATGTAGACATTGTGTCATTAATAAATCAATTTTAAATGAAATAAAGTATTTTCCTAATAATATTGGGGGCGTGGGGAGTGAAATATATGTGTAGACAGGCTACTAAAAGTCTCAGCAGATTTTCAGACGTCGAGTCTGCCTTTAATCGCAAGAGACAGACGCATAAAATCTGCAGACATATCTGCCGACTTTTAGAACAGCGTCGTGTTGCACTTCGAGAACAAACGTCGGCAGATAATATGAGGACGGTCGGCATATTATCTGCCGACGCGCCGATTAAATCTGCCGATTTCGTGACGAAATCAGCAGACTATTTTTGATGGGCTTATGCACATCGAAAGCCATGTTCACTATTGGACGGTAAAGATGCACACCCTTCACCTCCCACATAGAGGGCTAACCCTAGGGACAAGGCACATCATGTACCCAATCCAGTTTTTAGGAATTCAAAATAATTGCAGGGTCTTTAGCCGCGGAACCGATTCGTCTTACACTTATTACATAAATTTAGATTTTGCATTGTTTTTAAAAACAGTGGGAGGTACCTAGGGTGAAAAGCGAAAAAGTAATGATTAAATTTTTCAATGGACAAATCCGGTGATCGTCGGATGGGAGGAGGTTCAGCCCAGAATAAAAATTCTTTTCTTCCCAGAGCTTTCGATGCTCTACGCACCTTCTTCAGTGGCTGAAGGGTTGAATTTATTCTACATTCAATAATTTTGTTTTACAAAAAATATTTTTACACTCACTCGAAAATGTTAGGCTTTTTCTGGGACTTCGTCTCTATTGGGGACAAGGATGATGTCTTTTTTGGGTACATAGGTACTGAGTTTTCACACTTTTTGACAACTTTACAGCAATTAACAAAAACTTTTAACACTTTTTCCAATAAATAATTTGACTTTTCTTTCTTCTTCTTTTCTGATGTGGCTTCCTTGGAGAGCCTTTGACTTTTCTTTCTTCTTCTTTGGCGCTCTGACTGCGGGGACTGGGGTTTGCTCTCCCCCTCTCTTCCTATCAACTTTCCGTGGACAATGGTCATCTCGTTTTTTGGCGGTTTCAACTGGTCCCTATTTTCAAACTTGTTTTCTAATCGTGTTGCATGCCATCATTTTCTTCCATTTCATTGAGCAATGCAGCATATGCTGCATATGTACCCAAAAAAGACATCATCCTTGTCCCCAATAGAGACGAAGTCCCAGAAAAAGCCTAACATTTTCGAGTGAGTGTAAAAATATTTTTTGTAAAACAAAATTATTGAATGTAGAATAAATTCAACCCTTCAGCCACTGAAGAAGGTGCGTAGAGCATCGAAAGCTCTGGGAAGAAAAGAATTTTTATTCTGGGCTGAACCTCCTCCCATCCGACGATCACCGGATTTGTCCATTGATCTAATATCAACGTCGGTTCCCTACATTATTAAATTTTTCTTTCCTAGAAAATAGAATTGTTTTACATCATCCTTACTTGGCTTGATATGTACCGTATACCCAAGACTGTGAATTGAGAAAACCAACATATCCATAAAATTTACATTTGGAAAATCCGCAGACAAGTTCAAAAGTATGCGATGGTGCCCCAATTTCCCCTAAAGTTACTGCGTGAAATACCTGCGGTTGCTGATTAAATACGCATTAACTTTACTTTTTTTGAAATATAACAACAAAGCTGTTTTCCTTTTAATTCCTAAATTCAAAAACTGAGGGTCGAATTTATTTCTCTATGATTTACTTTAGTATGAATAATTAAATTTTTGAGTCTCTTTCTCTCAGTTTTTATTTTTTATTTTTTCAAGTTTTTTGAATGAATAGAGTAGTCTTGTTTTATTATCTAGAATTAACTTGAATGGCATGGTTTCACTAAGATAGAAATCACTATCTCTTTTGCCGTTTTAGACTAAACACAAACAGACAAACGAGTTAAATTCTCGGGCATTGTTTTAAGTTTCTTGAATATTCTAAAAAGCTACGTAATAAGTAATACTTTAAAAAGTACTGAGATATTATAAAAATATAGAAAATTGATACAATATAAAATTAGTAATCTCATTTTAAATTTTATCTATAATAAAATAGGAAAAGATAGGGGGAACAGAGACAGTATTAAACATGGGGTAGTTTTCACTACTGCGTAAACTACAGAGGGCGAGATATAGGGGGAAGTGGGGCACCTTTGAAAGTGGGGCACCTTTGAATTTGAGATTTTTCTCCTTTGTTTAAGTGGGACTAAGATATTTCATAATGTAATTTAGCTTCTCAATCTGTTTGTGCAACTATGTTATATCACGATAAGACTCAATTTTATTTAAAAATAGGTGAAAAATCTCAATTTGAAAGGTGCCCCACTTTTAAAAGTGCCCCACTTCCCCCTACGAGTGTATGAATTCAGATAAGGATTTTTGTTTATTGAAAAATGGTCGACATATGTCCAAGTAATGTAGACATAAGAATCAGTGTTAACAACTACGCCATGTTTACTACTGCCCCAGTTTTCCTTAAGTCTTGCAAAGGATCAATTCAATTTATTTTTTTAAATCATTTAAAAAAATGTTAATTTTGTTGAAAGAAAATACATGAAAAGGTGTTTCACTGCTAAACCGATTCTTGACTGGATAGGAACGCTTTATCTAACATCATCCGACATTAATAAAAGATAAATAGTCTCCCTGTCAACGAGACAGTGATTTTGATTTTGAGGAACATCTCAGAACCACAAAGATAGCAAGAGGAGAAACTTGTTGTTCTCAACGAAGACAGTGGATCATTCAATGAATTCAAACACTGAAAGATACTCGGACCTGCTCTTGAGCAATTAATTAAATTGATTGCAATCTGCCTTAGTCCCGTGTGTTCTCATCGATATCTCACAATATCTCATCCAATCCATTTCGCAATAATCTTGGCGTGAACAAGAAGTGGATGCCAGAAAAAGTGCCTCATCAATAAATTGCTGTGCAGAAAAATTAACAAGAGAGATTTGTGGTGGATCTTTTTTCGCTGCCTTTTGCATCTAGATATTGCTTCTTTTAGCTCACACACTCATTCTTTAAAACATAGCACTATATTATACGCACTAATGGCAT
The DNA here is from genome assembly GCF_024763615.1 of Phlebotomus papatasi. Classification (NCBI taxonomy): domain Eukaryota; kingdom Metazoa; phylum Arthropoda; class Insecta; order Diptera; family Psychodidae; genus Phlebotomus; species Phlebotomus papatasi. The sequence continues at coordinate 11,827,107 of NC_077223.1, forward strand.
ATTCTCGCGATTTGGCGTGTTGGTTTACTTGGGATGCCTCAGTGAAACGCGAAGAGGATGAACAAAATCGCAACCGGTTCCATGGGATCAAATTTGGCGAGACAGTGCAAGAGATTACTCCACCAAGTAGCCAACAGAACCACTTCCCGCCCCAAAAATTGCCGGTAGAAGTGTGGTTTCTCGGGGCCACGGAAATATTGCACGCAAAGATATACTGGTACACTCAGAAAAAGAAATGGTTGAATAATATTTTTACAGATCAATTGTAATCCCTCACGAGATGATCCAAAAACTTAATTTAGGTTATGTTTTTTGTAGTAATTCTTTTAAAATAGTTATAAAAGTTACAATTTCTTTTACTCTTTTAACACATTTTCTGAAAAAAAGTATGTCAGATGCATTAAAAGAATTTTGAAAAAAAAATACAATGTTCGAACCCATATTGAATTTTCAGCTAATGCCCAACGCACAATAACTATTGTTTGTAAACATGTTTTCAAAATTTCCCATGAGAATGAGCGAGATGAATAGATCTAGATCTCACTCACTCTCATCGAAATGTCAAAAACATATTTAAAAATATAAAATATAGAATATAAAAGAAAATAAAAACACAAGCCTTGTTAATTTAAAAATAAATCAGACAGACAATTCCACAATTATTTAATAAAAATCTTTTATTACCTAAAATTTACATTACCTAAACTGAAATCACATTGCAATAATTTACATCGAATAGGCGTAAAATAAGTCCAAAAACTATAAATCAATTTTAACTCCTAAGTATGAAGAAAACCTGAGATGACGAAAAAGATATTAATAGGGGGAACTGGGGCAGTAGTAAACTGGGGTAGTTGTAAACACTGTGATTTTTTTTATTAATTTTAAGACTGCAGAGGATAAAACCCATTTAAGCATTCACAGATACCATGGGGATGTATGTCCACAGATGAATTGGTCAATAAAATCCTAATACTTTAAAAATGAAAATCATTTTTCCCGAAAATGTTGATATTTCGATTATTTTGGTCATTTGGATTTCCACCTGGAAATTAAAAACTGTGTAAAATAATCGAAATGTAGCAATACCAGTTCTTTTCTACATCTTTTAGGATTATATTTATGCATTTACTAGAGAAATTGAGATTCACATTATTTCAAAAGAATTAATAATTGGTCAGAAAACAGCATTTGGGGTAGATGTAAACAGGCAATTTCAATTTCACAAAATGAGTAGGTAAAAGAGCGGGAAATTGACCTTCATGCGAAATATCTATAATTCATAGATTACGAAAAAAATTGGTGGTGCTGTGTTCAATAAAAAATCACATGATGTCAAAATATGGGGAAACTCCACTGAAAAATGTCTTTGATATGCATGATTTTACTTTTTTTGCTATTTTAATTATTCTTTGTAAAAAGTGTCGTAATTTTTTGAAAAATATGCAGTCTTTATATATCTCTTAAGTAATTAAAATAATCGAAAGTGGTACAAAGTTAATTTCAAGGGTGGAAAAAAGGGTGTTTACATCCTCCCCAGAAAGTGTTTACTTCTACCCCAGGTATTTTGTGAAAAGAGAAAAATGCGCAGTGAAACAAATTTTATTTTTATGGAAAACTCAATTGTTTTCCAGCATCCGCATTACCCTTGTTGTATTGCCTATACAAAAGGGTAAAACATTAGCTAAGAAAGATTTTCCAAAAAATTACGGTGTCCTTGGAAAATCACCTCAAATTCGCATCTATCGAAAATGGTTACATGTGCCCCAGTCTCCCCTATATATTTCCTACAATTTTTCTCAGTGTAAACTAATTTATCGAGATTAAAAGTTGTGCAATTTAGTTGGGTATTTTGCAGTGGAACACAACAATATTCTACTCAAGCTCTTTTAGAAAAGAGTCCTGATTTTTTTTTCTACATCGCGTCAATTTTTTTGTGTGCTCTTGTGTGAAATTATCCCGTTTCTATGCTCACAAACTCTTCAATAGGGGTTGAAAAATGTATGGGCTATTGTTCCTTGAACAATTGTCGGTGCCGGAGGGACTTCTTTTTTCAAAACAAGGAATTTCTAGGAGGGACAAAAAAATTCAAAGTTCCAATTCAAGTTCACAGTTGAGGATTGTGAGGACAACTTCCCCATGAATTTAGCAAAATATGTTGAATATCGAAGAATAAAACTAAAAAATGTTTGCTTACCAGAATATGAGCCTTTCCTGATCTATCGTCAATCCATGCTAAAACCAAATCTGAATTTGCCATTTTTCCAGTCTTGTAAGAAAATCCCAATCCGATAAATCCTCGTGTGTTCACTGTAATCCTAAAAATGATTTCTTTGGCTTCAACACTCCACTCCATCAGATACAGTCCATTAGCATCCATCACTTCCGATCGCATCCACTCACGACGCGGATGATGCGATCTTGCTATGACAATTGTCAGGATCTGGATCACCAGAATCCACAGCGATGTCTTCAAGAGCCTCATTGTTAGTAGCTCTCTCACTCTCCCTCTTTACTGCAAAATCCACGAAATTTCACAAACTTCCGCGGTTTGGAGGTAATTCAGTGAATCTCACTCGATCACTATGTGACCTCATCATCGCGACACAACCACTAAACTAACTCGATGGTTTACTCGAGGCAGAAGGTAGAGCCGGCAAGAGGTAGAAACAGAGCTCAAAAGAGCGTTCTTCGAGCAGATGTTTTGCCGGGAAGTGGATGGAATGGAAACGAGGGGCTTTTTCTGGCTTCTTCATCACACTCACACACCAATGCACATCACCGCATATGGATTCCATGATCTCTTTCAACCTGGTGGATTCAGGCATGTTTTGGCTAGCAATTCTCATGAGCAAGACAAGAAAAGATGAATTGGGAAGAGTAGTACTGAAGGGAGAAAGACATTTTTCCGTTGCACCAACGACAATTTAATGGGAGTTAGGATAACGCTAAAACATGGAAAAAAAATGAATGAATATTTTGCCCTAAAAAGACCGAAGGAGATTGGAAGACTTTGCGATATGCTCAAAAATGAGAGAGAGTTGTGCTGTTTTCATTTGAGTAAAGAATTTTGAAAAACAAGTAGTCAAACAACCAATTTTATTCATGTGAAAAACAGTGCAGTGTGGAACAATATTTTTGAGATTTTTCTTTGGAAAAGTTATATGAAAATACTGAAGCTAGGTGGTAAAAATTAAGGATATGATCATCTGTAAATCATCATTCGCCACATCAAACACGTAAGATGAATAAAAAAGCTGTGTTAGGTCCCAAGAATGAGCCCTGAGGGATTCATTAAGATCAAAGGGGAAAAGAAGTTGATCGACCATACCTTATTACAATCTGAGAACGAATTGCAAGGAATTTGAACTAACAGCCAAAGCGTTTCTGAAATTTGTTCCAGAGCAGAGAGTCTAAAATGTTGTAAAAAAGCCCCAGAGCCACCCGGGAGGACCAGAAAACTAAATATGACTCGGAATATGCACAAAATCCTGTACTATTTTTAACAAGGTCAGTAAATTTTAAATAAAATTATCTTTCGATTTCATTACTAAAAACTTCAAAAAAGAAAACTATGTGCCAAGCATGACAAGTGATACCTTTTGCCAGTACCGGATTTAGGTGGGTTCCCCGAGGCTATGGCACCGGGCCCCCACATTTTAAGGGCCTCCACATTTTCAGAAGTTCACAATAGTCACAATGGCCACAAAATAAAAATTATTACAAAAAAGCTACAGTTTAACCTACTTTAAGTATTAACTCTTTAGGCTCCTTTGGGACACTGGGTACCCATGGAAACAACAATTTTTTTAGACTATCTAGAATCGATAAAAATCCGATTCTTGTGGATAAGTACAAACTATAAGGATGTACAAATCTAAGATATTTTTTGCAAGATCCTAATTAACTCCTGAGCTTAGATATTTTTGGTCAAAAATCGTGAATTTTCGATTTTCTGCTTCCTTGGAGATATTGTGACTTTTTTGATATTTCTAGACCAGAATAAGAAAAAAACCTGTCGGGGCCAATAAGTATGATAACTAACAATTACAGATTACATAAATTCGAAAAATAATTTGAACTGAACAAATTTTTATTTTGAGAAATAGTAATTTTAGCCATATTTGGATATATTAAGGCCTCTACACATTGGGAGTAATTTTTGTCAAAAAATTGGATTTTTTAAGAGAATTCTGATGTTTCCACCTACAGCGCTGCAGGCAATTTCCTTCAAAAAAAAAAAGCAATTTTTTGACGAAAATTGCTCCCAATGTGTCGAGTAGAGGCCATTAGACCTGACCTCAAAAATTTAAATCACATTATAGTATTTTTTTTACATGTTTTGAAAACTTAATTTTTTTGCCAAATTCTTGTGCAAAACCTAATTTTCAAAATCTTCAAAATATGCTTTTAAAGGAATTGTTGGTAAAATTTTGATCAACTTTTCTCAAAGGAAGGTACATTGTCGCCTTAAAAGAAGTATTAGGGAATATCTCGCGAAAGCTTTCCTCATTAGGCCCTAAACTAAAATAATCAAAATAGGGTTAGCCTTGAATTCTTGAAAAAAAGAAGAGAGAGCTTCGTAAAGAGCATTTTCCATTCCATTTTTGATCAATTTCCCATAATTTTCTACAAGGAAAAGTTTTCTTGGTGACTTTAGCAAGCTTTCAGCTTACGAAATCCTCCGAAAGATTGAATTTAATTTAAATTTTTAATTTTAAACACATAAAAGAACATTTTTATTCTCGTTTGGGCCTTTCACCTGTATCTGCAACTGTCATATCATAGACAAAAAACCGAGGGACTGTACTGTTTGTTACTCCCTCTGTCCCGAAATAAGTCGTACATTCTTTCATATAAAATGTACTATGCAAACGTACGACTTATTTCGGGACAGAGGGAGTATTTTTTTTTCGATAGAGTTCGAGTCGTTTCGAATAGTAAAAGAAAAGTCGTAGGTGTCACGTAAACTTAAAGTTGCTTAAATTTACCTGTAGCATTGAATAACGATATATATTATATAAAATTTTAAAGTTGCGATTTTTAGGGTCCCCACAAATGGGCATTGGGCTTCCACATTTCTAAATCCGGCCCTGCCTTTTGCAATAATCAGATCCCATTGACATTAAAGTTCGAGCAATGAATTCACGACCATCCTTATTTTGAACATACCACAAGAGCCACAAGATTCCATTTCTTCACTAAATTGATCTACTTGAGAATTTGCCTAAATGTTTAAACGGAATGTCTTTAAATTGTTTTTAAAATAGATTTTTCATCTATTAAAATAATTCATATTTAAAAAATATCCCTTTCCACCGCCCTAGAATGTACTATTTTTAAACAATAAAAAATGTTAGTTGTGGTTAACCCCTTGGAAAATAAGGGAATCTGTTGCAACTGAAAATATGGTTCAACAGCCGGTTTTCATTGTGCTGCCAAGGAGGAAATCAAAAACCACGTGATTCAAGTTTTTCTTAAGTCAAACGAAATATTTCCTCCCATGTCGCGGAGACAAGAATCAGCAAAAAGGGTAGAATTAATTTATTTTACTGTATTGATTGCTCTGCAAGTCTCCGTTGCGACCATGTTGTGTTGCATGATCAGAAATCATCACTGGACGTTTCTCATAATCGCATTAATTATAATCAAGTGATGTTAGAGAATTCAACATTGTCTGGTGTCTATTTCCCCGTTTCACCTTCTTCATCTCGCGCGCCAAACGCATCAACAAGAACCAAAGAAAAAAGGGTTCTCGATGGCAGAATTGTGAGCAGAAAAGGCAATAAGAAGTATGAGTAAATATGAAATTATGGAGAATTAACTAACTAGAAAGAATTGACGATTGTAAGATGTTTTTGTGCTATTTCTGAGCTTATTCTTCTTCCACTTTTGCCGTTCTTGTTCTCGCAATTGAACATTTTTCAGACGGTTGGACACTTCATGCGGAACAATTTTGAGCATAGATGGTATAGAATAGAATAAGTAGCCAACTGAAAAAAAAGTCCCGCCAAAAAAGGTGTAAAATCAGCAAAAGAAAAAGTTCGAAGCAAACATCATTCACTGACCAAATCAATGTAATTACTCCAATTTGCCGTAGACTATGAATATGTCCCAAATTGATGATAATTCGTACCTCTTAGCCAAAGCGATTGCTGTTGAATACTCTGCAAATAGCAGAAGAAAAACTATTGAGGATATTGGAGACTAAAGTCAGCATTCAAGAAGCACATAATCAGGGAGGCGTCACGTAGTACAAATATATTTAAATTTATTGTATTGGCGCTTTTTTGTAAACAGCGCCACAAACAAGAGAGATGTTGCGGCGAGTCTCCGAAGCTGAAGTTTGTCGTCGTTGCGCGCGGATTCCAAACGTCAATTGAAGTTGACTTGGGAAAATTTTTGAACTTTTTTTTTGAATTGTCCTGTGAAATTAGTGGTAAAACAGTAAGTACGTGAACTGGAATGCAGACATGTATTGTCTGGCGAAAAACTGCAGGAGCAAATTTAGGGACAATCCCTCAACATTGTCCTTCCACAGGTGAGTGTTTGAAGGGTTTGGAAGTCTCGTTTAAAGTTGTTACACACGCGTTTTCTTTGCCTTGGCTTAGTAATTTCTGTATCATTAGTAAGCCAATTTCATAATCTATCCATCTGCGGTTTCAAATTGTGTGTAACAACTCGATTTTATACAATATTTGGCCAAAATGTGAATGCAACGCATTCTGGTGAAAAAATGAAAATGGCTGACCAGTGGCGTAGAAGGGCTCTTTTGCAAAATTTGTTTAAAAAGTCGTGTTGTTTTTTTCTTTTCGATAAAACATATTTAATGAATAATGGAACTTATATCTAGTAAAATTGTGTTGTATTTTCAGTTTTCCATCTGATGAACATCAGAAAAGTGTGTGGAAGGAGCGGTTGCAAATTGAGGGACATATTTTAAAGAGCAACCGTGTGTGCAATTTGCATTTTGAGGAAGAGGACTTCTACCTACAAAAGCATGGCAAGAAACTGAAGAAATTTCTTAAAAAGGGGGCCGTTCCAAAGGTAAAAATTGCAATCACAAATATTTTCAATTGTATTGAGTTCAAGTATTTTTTACAATGTAATCATTTTGGAGGGATGTCTCCGGTGATTGCCAATGAAATGGTTTTTCACCCTCTGATGAAAATGCTATTTCCATGCCCCCGGAGTTTTTGGACAATTGCAATGATTGCAATACTATATCGCTATTCATTATTATTTTTAATCGCTCAAGCTCTCAGAGAGGATCCAATAAATTTTTACAGTTTTGGAGCTCAAACGATATGACATATCAAGTTTCGCTTTTCAGTGTCTCCCTACGTAAAAACATTATCCAGGGACGTTTTTCTTCCCCCACCACCCACTTTTATTTTGAATTTTCTGTCTTTGTTTTAATTTTCCGTATTTGTTCTAGATGTACGTGCCTGACTTCCAATTTTGAAAGTAGTCTGGCTAATTCTCAACATGATAGCGCTTTAGACATTTAGATTCTCCCTCAAAAGTTTAAAAAAATTTCTTAAAATTGCTTGTATATTCTTCTTAGAACTAGAAGAAATCTTGAATAAGTTTCATTTCTTAAATAATGCATTATTTTTCTATGCTTTAGACACAAAATATTTTCAATTTGTTTTCTTTCTATAATCTAAGTTATGGGAAAGGCTCATAATTTTGTCCAGTTTCTTATTTTGGTCACTTTGAGGATAACATTGGACACTAAAAATAAATTGATTAAAATGATGGATTTTTATTCCAATATTTGATGAAAAATGAATTCTATTTAAATATTTGTTCTTTTTGGAAGATTTTAACACTAAGTACGTTAAATTGGAGTGGAGAAACAAAGGAGCATCATCTCTACGAAAGAAATGTAGCGAAAACAATAAATAAAATTGTCAAAAATCTCCCCTACTCTTCAAATTAATTATGAAGACACCAAATTTGATATCCTCTTATCATGGTCAAACTTTTCCAAAGTGTTTTTAATCAGTCCCTGATCGCGAATAAAAAGTGATTAAACACCATTCCAACCCCCCCCCCCCCGATTTATTTCATATATACAAAAATTTTGAATTTAACAGTAGAGTCTCTTAAATCTGAAACTCTCAAATTCGAACGACGCTTGGATTCCAAATGTCAATTGCGGGGTTATGTTAAAAAAAATTCGTGTTCTCTGAATGAATAAAAATCATATTTATGTGCTTAAGTACGGGAATTTGATTAAAAGTACAATTTAATCTCACATGAAACATTTAATTTAATCTCACGTTGGTTTTGAAAAAAATCGTTCGAATTTGGGTGGTGAGAAATGTTAAAAATACCCCCCGAGCGTTCAAATGTGGAAGACTCTACTGTATTCCCAAATTTTTCTGTGTAACGTGCTCTCAATTGAGCTCCAAATCGAGTTTAGCTGAATTTTCAATGGCCTTACATTAAAAATCTTACCGCTTTAAATTTTTATTTTATAATTATTTACTGATTTATAGATAAAACATTTTAATTATGAGGAATTAGCAAATAGTGCGAGTGGTAGCGCAAATGCAGATCCCTCTTCCAAATTCAACACTATGATCACTGAAGACTCCGCAGACTTCCTCACACAGACAAGTTATGAGGAACTAGCAAATAGTGCGAGTGGTAGCACAAATGCAGATCTCTCTTCCAAATTTGACAGTATGACCACTGACTGTGAAATGATGCTTTGCGACGACGGTGATAGTGACAATACCACTTTAGATGCGCTCTCTGACGAGAATGTTTCTTGGGATCCCTCACATTTTGTCTTGGATGGTCCATGTGCTCCATGTCCCGAAAAAAAAGATGGAGCTGATACCATGGAGCATAAGCGTTCTTATAATCAAAGTGAAGCTCTTCAAATAGATATTGAAAGATTGCAGAAGAGAATTCGGGCACTTGAAACAAAAAACAGGACATTGACAAGAAATATACAAAGAAAACACAAACAGGTGATTCGACAGAAGTCCGAAATACAAAAATTGAGGGCCATCATCCGTAAGTCAAATAAAAGAGCGAATGATATTTCGAAGGAAGACTTAAATTCTTTGCCTCCAGCCATGAAGTGTCTCTTCCAAAGAATGGTAGCAAGGAATAAAAAGAAGGGGAAAAGATACACTGTTCCATATAATGAGGATTTAAAGCGATTTGTCGTACAGATGGATTTTATGTCACCAAAATGTTACAGGTACTTGTGTTTTTTTGTGGAATATTTTTTGAGTATGATTTTTAAATACAGTAGAGTTCCTCAAATTTGAACAATATTTTCAAAAACGTAACGGAATTCATGTGAAATACACTTTCCCTAAATTAAGAAAGATAACTTTAGGGATTATATCAATGTAATTTATTGTTAAAGAAATGGAATTTGTTGAGGAAGTTAATATAATACGATAATATTGAGGAAACACCAGAGAAAAATAGTTCTAATTCAGACTCCATGCAAAACTTTCTTAACGTAACCTCAAATTTTACATTTTGAACTCAACCGTTGTTCAAATTTGAGGAACTCGACTGTAATTACACTTACAGCAGACTCGCTGATTCGTCTCTTTTGAGTTCGGTCTAGTTTTTAATTTGGGCATCAGTTAAATTTGAAAAAAGTTTATCGACATTTTTCAAGTTTGATTATGATTAGCTAATGAAGCAAATATACTCAAATTTGTTCTGGTTTGTCATAGTTATGATGTGATTTTGCATCGTTAAGGGGTTTGTCTTTAAATTTATAACAAACATGAATATACAATCTCAATATGAGTATGCAAATGAACAAAACATCGTCGATTTTACACTCGAATTTCTTTCTATTTCGAGTTACATTTTGGTCTCAAATGCCCGAATTTGAGAGAGCCTACTGTATTTTTAATTTTTTATATTCGTCATATTTCAACTCTTTTGGGATAGCAGAAAATAAAAGAGAATTTAAATGAGAAGTGAAAGTTTATATTTTATCAGTAAATGCATCAAATTTACACCGGGAAACAACTTTACAGATCTCGTCTATTAGTCTACTAACGTCGAAATTTACGATGCATCTTTGTATAAAGGATGTCATGTCTCGTAATTTTATTTATAAGCTCTGTTTAGGACTAGATTTCATATACAGTGTATAATGCTTTTGCTCACTGCTTTTGTTAGACGTTTTTATTACTTCTCCAAGAAAAACTTTAAACCAAAAGTATGAAAACGGGAAAGTGAGACATTCACAGAGGATGACCAAACTCACTGAGCATTTGGTAATCTACATCTAGAGCAAATTTAAACAAAATGGTTCTTAAGAATCCGGCCAATATAAATTATATTCCACTTTTCCGTTCATTCAAATTCATTAATAAAAATGATTAATTCACGTAATTCAGAAATGGTTCATGTTTAGATATTCTTTCGTTGCAATTTCTATTCACTGTAGAATACATTCTGGCGCTATAACTACTTTCCACGTGAACGTAAATTTTATCAGTACATATAGTTTTTATCAATTAAAGAATTAACTTATAAATGAAATTTTGACAATATTATATAGATTCTTCAGAAGCGAATGCGACAACGCAGTGCCTAGTTGTAGAACAATAGCAAGATGGTACCAAAATCTTCAGTGCGACCCTGGTTTTACCGGAGAAGCTTTGCAGACATTGAAGGCTTTGGTTGAAAGTGAGCAAGCTGCAGGACGAGCTGTCGTGTGCCAAATGGTCTTTGATGAAATAAGTATATTTTCACAATTTCAAAAAGTCGGAGATAGGGAGTATGGGATGGCCCAATTTGGTGCATTGAAGAAAGCTGATGGTAATCCTGCCTTGGCCACCCAACTGTTGGTATTCATGGTGGTGTCCATTGACCAGAAGTGGAAAATACCCATTGGGTATTTTCCCTTCTGGTCAATGACTGCGGAACAAAAGGCCGACATCATCGTGAAGGCTGTCTATCGAGCCGAAGAGGCAGGAGTGAAGGTATTGGGCCTCACCTTCGATGGAGCTCCTATAAATTTGGCTGTAATGCAACTTCTAGGAGCCGACATGAGAAAGAGTTGCAGCATTGCGGAGTCCTACAGATGTGTCATTTCGGATGATGAGGCACAAGTCCACCACGAATTGTATCTCTTTCCCGACCCTTGCCACATGGTCAAGCTCGTCAGGAACACACTTGGCGAGTATGACCTTGTGGACAAGGAAAATAGGGATATCAATTTTAAATTCGTGGTGGAGTTATTCGAACTCCAGAGAAGTGGATTCTTGACAGGATTGGACCTGGGCACCAAATTGAAGAACTTCCACATTCTATTTCAGAATAAGAAAATGAATGTGGAACTGGCTGTCCAGGTTCTCAGCCGCTCTGTGGCAGAAGCGCTTGACTTCTGTCGGGATGTCTTGGTTCTTCCACAGTTTGCTGCGAGCCAGGGGACATCACATTTCATCCGGATGATGAATGATATATTTGATGTCCTCAATAGCCGTAATGATGCACATCTTGGGTAAGCATATTTTTTCCCACTTTATAAAACCCCAATTATTTGAAGAATCTCACTGTCTATTTTTTATCTATCTACACAGTAAAAAAAATTTACAAGCATTATGCATGATTTTTTTTGCACGAGAATTATACTTGTGAAGTTTATGTATTATCATTTTTGTGTATTTTGATTTAAAGTTGTGTTTTAATATTGTTTAATTAATAATATAATATTATTTAAAATGGTTTCTCTTCTATAAGTACAACATTTTTGTTAAGTTTATGTGTATAATCTATTAATAGTCTATGTATTAAAGAAAAAAATATGAAGGGAAAAATTTGAGTCAGTTTTCCTAATTTACATGATGTTTCCTTGTTTTCTATTATTACATAATTATTCCCCTTTTGTATGACTGATGGACATAACATTTTAATAATCCCAAGTATGGATTTTTTTTTATTAATCGCAAATGAAAAATTTTACTATTTTCAATTGGATAAAACCTAAGTCAGTTAAATATTTAAAATATTTTGACTCCCATAGGTTTAAGAGTCCACTCTCAGATGCAAATATATGTGAAAGGGAAATCTTTTGTAATGAAGCCGCAGAATACATTAGCGAATTAAAAATTCGTAAGAAGAATGGATGCCAAAGAATTATTGATTCTGCGAACAAAATGGGCTTTATCGGCATTATTATATGCCTCAAAAATCTCCCTCATATGTACAGAGAAGTAAAGCAGGATCTTACTGGGGGAATGAAAACCTACATGTTGAATCAGGACCATATAGAGCTTTTCTTTGGATCCATTAGGACTAGGCTAGGAGCCAACACTAATCCCAGTGTCTTGCAGTTCCGTTCTGCATACAAGAGGCTACTGACCTATGTCCAATTGGAAAAGAGATTAGATGGGACAAATTGCCTTGCATCACTTGATGACATCGTTGTTTTAAAAGTCAACACAAGTCGGAGTCTAGATTATATAAACAACGACGTTAAGGTATATGAAATAGTCATTCTTGTAAATATGAAGTATAACAAGGGAAGAATCGGTGCATTTTGAATCTCCCCCAAATTTAAAGTTATAGCAATCCTGAATTAGAACAGAAATTTTATTAATAAATGTAAAACTTGATTCAGATGGAGAGCAGTTGTTGTAATCCCCTAAGCAGTTATAAGCAATCCTAAAAAACATGGTTTGGGTTGGTGGGGGGGGGGGGGGGGGGGGGGGGGGGGGCGTGAGTTGTGAGGGGAAATTATGATCAAGTGAATGATCCTTAGCTCAACTTATGGCAGGGAGGGACGTGACCTGAAGTTTCCAGTCGTTGTACCTAACCGTTTAGCCTCTGGCTCTGGTAACAGACGGACGGATAGACAGCTGGATAGACGAACAGACGGAGAAACAAAAAGACAGACGGACTTACAAACACCTTAACATAATTTCTCAGAAATTGCCTAAAAAAAAATTTATTGAAAAAACTGGTTGCAGGGGAGAGGAAGCTGAAAATTTTGAGCAGTTAAAAGAACGAGGAATTATATATTACTTACTACACTCTCAGTAAAGGTTAAGCAGTAATTATGTATTTTTTTCTTTACTTTTTGCTCAATAGCCAAACAATTCCCGCCATACTTTTTACACGGAGGAAGAAGTGGATCAAGAATTTGCGGAAGATGAAAGTGATGATTTCCTTCAACATAGTTCGGAGGAATTAAACCACGAAACTCAATTAGCGCTGCAATTCTCAGTACGACAACTTATCACAAAAATGGTGAAGAAAGTTTCTTGTGAACTCTGTTGTTCAGCCCTTACACAAAACTCAGGTGACCCTTCAGATTTTATTCTTAATGTCACTGAATTGTGCGAGATCTTTATTCGCAAAACGATTGAGAAGGACCGATCATCATTCCTGACTACTTTCAAGGTCAGTGTAATGCTCAATTCCATTTTAAAGGAACTTAAGGATAATGCTTTTGAGCACAACCTCTACCACTTCCTTGAAAATGTTGATCATTACATTAACCTCATAACCATATATGTGACAAAATATGCCAACATACGAATCCGCAAGCAATTGCAAATTTTCAATGAAAAGGATTCCATTAGAAACAAACTTCGATGCCTTACACACTTCAAGAATATGTAACGCAAGATTTCTAATAATATTCTTTCGTAATATTTTTGGAGAGTCTAAAGTGCCAGATAAATCGTCAAAATTGGAATAATCATGAAAGATACTAACAGCAATATCAAAGCAATGACGATGGACATTATTATTAAAATTGCAGGATGAGAACAAGTGTATGCTGCAGCATCAGTAGCAAGGTATCTCTACCAGAGATCCAAAAATGAGGACTATATAATTCAGCAACGATTAAATAAAGCACGTCATGAATTCTAATGAACATACCACGGCTTGATCAAACAGAACGAATTCTGCAAAAGGAATCGGTTTTACACACAAGTTATTTGACCAATGACATGAATAATTAAGAGCTTGGGCAGTTGAATGCTTCCTATGGCAAGATCTGAGATTTTTTTCTTCAGCTGGAGGCTAAAATAGAAATTCTTATTGCAATGCTGAATATACAGGAGAAGTTGCATGCTACAGAAATAAAAAACCACACTACTCCAAATGAACATAATCTTCAATGCAAGATATTATTTCATATGTTTCCAATGAGTTTCTTTACAAAATATTTGTAAGATTCCAGTATAATGACAGCGATGACAGCCCTGCGTCTCCTCTTTTAGATGGATATTTTCTCATGCCTTCACTACATATAAATAATCTTGAAATAGTGTAATACTACAATGTACCAATTACAAGAAGTTTAACAATACGAATATTAATTATTATATGTTGAAGATCGTTTAAGAAGTTAAAGGTAACAGTATTTTGCAGAACCAGTAAGATTCGATTTTGAATACAAAACTATATGGAAGTGTTTAAGCGGAAGCAGGATAATTTGAAGATCTAACTTGTCGTTGAGGAAGAATTTGAGGGTTACAATTTGCTCGATATGAGCATAGAATTGAAATGGATTTATTAATACGTAACTATGAAGGATTAGGATACAAAATCGAGGTGAAGTAAGACTAGCATGATGAGACTGGCACTAGAGAAGATACACAGACATGTAAATACCAAGTGTATATCTGGATATGTAAAATTTATAAAAATGATGAAAGAAAACATTTCTTTATGCTATCTATGCATGCACAACCGTTTGTTGATCTTTCAAGGTGTTAAAGGTCAGATCTAGGGTTTTTATTTTCGATATTTTTCCAGTGGTACTTAAACTGTTAAAAAAAAAAGTTGGACATCAAGGCATACAACGTCTGTTCATCGTGGTCAATTAAATTCTAAAACAAAGGACTACATTTCTAAGCACAACGAAGCGCAAATACTTTTTTTTTAATATCGTGAAAAGAAATGAATATATAAGTAGGACAGTTATGAAATAAATGAAATAAAGATGTTCATGTGTGATTTTAAATATCCTCTACAATTACTATTATACTGCAATAATGAAAATCAAGACATCAGAAAATATATGAATTTAAATATAATTCTTATTTTATAATCCCTTAGAGTTGTTATTTTATTCTATCACATGGAGCATATTTTTGAGATTTTTTATTAACACTAAACCTACCAAGACCGGTCAAATTGACCGGTTTAAAAACTTTTTAAAATTAACACATATTTAGACGGTACAATGTCACTATCAAACTTTGTGAATTTTCTAAAATATGTATGTAATATATTATTCAGTGTTTAAATTTTAATTTTTTTCCTCTTTTTCAAAAAAAAATTAGTATCCTATCTAGCCCTGTCTATTATTTGACCGGCCGCACTAGAAAAAAAAAAAACTAAAAACGGTCGGTAGGTTTAGTGTTAATCAAAAATATTGCTATTGGAGAACATAAAAAATAAATTGTCACTATGACACTCTAGCAAAATGATAAAGAAATTCCATCTCTTCTAAGCTTTGCTTTACTTTAAATGCATATCAAGTTTTATAAGAATTTTGTCTAAATTACTATCGATTATTGTTCAGATAATCGCATTGAATGAAAATTCCATAATCTTTCTATCACAAAATTGCAATGGGTTAAAATGATAATAAAACTGGATAAATAACTGAAGTTGCGATATTAAATACATATTTATTAGAATCATGGTTTTACTAACTTCAAAAAAATATCTAAGAAAAAGTATATTTTACACACTACGCCACTGTCTTTTCGTTAAATCAAATTATTCAAAAATCATGTAACGTCCCTAGCGACATCTGTGACTCATTCCGAATATCACGAAATGTAAACAGCGACACTTTTCAGAGCTCCGTGTCCACCCCCTGCACATAATAAATAATTTATGAAGAGTTTATGGAGTGTTCTTTACTCATACCCATTGACTTGGAATTTATTAACTGTCTTGTCCAGAAGATCAATCCTGAGCAATTTGCGCTCAATTCCTGTGACACTGGATGAATTTCCTGCTTCTGTCGTCGTTAAATTTACGTCTTGTTCTAGGTATATTGATGGACTCCACAGATTTCTTAAACTCTATACATAATGCCATAGAATCCTAGTCCATTCATATTCATTCAGTGGGACAATGCACATTTATATTACGGGTTAGGAAACGAATCTCACTAAATTCCTTTAGTATATTATGACAAGTGAGAGTCTCCTGTGTCGAAAGTGTTCAATATTTTACGTATTGACTTTTATTCACTACTTACCTAGGGGAAAGTGCCCATGCTTGATACGATCCAAGCTTAATAATAACTATTTATTTTCTATGTTAATCAATAGTTATGACTTATCGCAATATATTTCAATAGCTGGTGCTAAGCCTCACATTTCCTAAAAAAATTAGGATCCTAGCTCTTTTTCCTAGTTTTACGAAGCAAAAATCAAAAGTAGGTCCAAAACTGTAATTTTGATACATGATATTTTATAAGTATTTCTTAATTAATGTCGCTGTTCAGGAAAACTACTATCATAGGCACATAGAGGGTTCATCAGTATTAATATTTATGTAAAAATATTTTTACTTGGGGACACTGTTTTTGTGGGTGGTGGCAAATTCATAAATTCTACCTGTGTCCATCCTATATTTTAAGAAGGGCCCATGAATGATAATTTAATTGTGGCAACTCTATCATTAGATGTGATTCTTTCATAATTACACCTATTGTAATCCGCCAATTTTATCGACAATTGACATAGCCTTCAACCCTGTTGCCTGAATTTTAAGGTTACAGAGTGACATTTTCATGGACTCAAAGTGAAAAAATGGTTTTCGCTAGTGCCCTAATGTCATAAAAACACGGCTTAGAAAAATTACATAAAAGTGATTTTAAAACTAATAATAACCAGTCGTACAAACGATTTAAGCAGATAGATTAGAGTTCCGTCTAAATATTGATGTGCATTTTTTTGTATCCGGTGAAATTTTTACAGTAAAAATGGGTCTCCGAATTGACGAATCAATTATTATAGGAAGGCCCCGGACCCAACTTGTATAAAAATCGCCACTGAATTTCTATTTTCTTCTTGAGGAAAATCTAAGGATTTCCAGGAACTATTTGAGGTTAGATTATGAACCTAATAAGTGAGACATTTTTTTGTCATAGTGCAAGAATCGCTTCGGTTTGTGTGTTAATCAGAAAATAATCACAAACCTTGGACATCATTTTACAGTATCAAGCATGGTCACTTTTCCCTATACCTATATTTTAAGATTATTTGCAAAATTCATATAGTCATTTTTATGAAATTTAAAATATATTGACTCATCTTTTTCTGCAAGACTGCATTGTTTCAAAATTAAATCAAATTTATTTTCACCTTCTCTACCATACTCTATTTAATTTTCATCTGTGAGTGAGATATGGTAGAGGAACCATTTAATGCTACCCCTAATATATATTTTTTTATTATTTCGTTGTGGAGAAATATGGGATGAATAACTATGTGTATACTTTCTTGTTCCTTAAGATCTCCTGAACGATTCTCTCGAAGAATATCACGCAAATTTCTGAGATATCCTAAGATTGGTAGAAATATTTTATGAAATTTGTTTTTTTTTTGCTCAATAATGGTAGATCCTTAGAGGATGTTGGTGTCAAAGCATAATTTGTAAAAGAAGACTGATTCTAACTAAGAATAATTTCTCATAACAAACTCAGTGGAATACTTCCTCAGAAATTTTCAAAACTATAGAGTTAATGCCAAAATAAATTTATATCAATAAAAATTTAGATTAAAAAAAATGAAATAGTTTTACAAAAGTGTAGGGTAAGGGCTCATAATTTTGGACAGTCTGCTTATAACCATCGAAGTTCCAAGTTTGAAGTGTGATATTTTCAATACTAATTGACTTTTTTGTTACTCTCTTTTCAGAAGGGTTGTTTAGAAACTTAGCAAGCTATTTATCATCTTATTTTTTTCTAAAATTAGTTTTAATACGTTTAAAAATGAATTGATATGTAGAGGTGAATTTGGCTCTTATTTTGGACAACTTGTTTATTAATTTGTCCAACTTGGCTGTAAATTTGGACAGCTAATCCGCCTCAATAGGATGCCCATTGTTCTTCATTTGATGAACCAATCTTACCAAGTCCTCTTCCTGTTCATGTAAGGGAAACGTAGAATGTCACAGAAGCCCGGAAACTTTCCATATCATTCATTAAAGTGAGTTGACTTCGATACTCCAAGTACGTGCGGATTCGCTCATTCCCTGACCTTTCCGGGAGCCTTTCAAGGCATTTCTCGCTACATCTCTTTCGTAGAGATGATGCTCCTTTGTTTCTCCAGGCATTTGTCCAACCTAGTCATCACAAAAGCTAAAACTTCACGAAATTTCGTGAGAAAAACACCTGTCCAAAATAAGAGCCATCACCTCACTGGTAAATGTCTTAGAAAATTTCCCATTTTTCACACGAAAAATCTAATTCACAAGGCAAATCTCGCTTCAGATCAAATGTACAAATCACCACTAACGTGAATCAACACAATATTCAATGAGTATTCAATAATATCACTCAAAAAAAGCGAAGAAACATTGTTAGTACTTCACCACAGCTAAATAAGACTGAAGTAAACACGAAGTTATCTGTCATATTTCTCGTAAGCAATTGCTCACACTGAATTTTCAACAAAGCAATTTCAACTCAAATCATATTTAAAATTTAACGTATTAAGTGTCAAAATCTTCCAAAAAGAACAAATATTTAGATAGAATTCATTATTCATCAAATATTGGAATAAAAATCCATCATTTTAATCAATTTATTTTTACTGTCCAATGTTATCCTCAAAGTGTCCAAAATAAGAAACTGGACAAAATTATGAGCCTTTCCCCTACTTAAAAATATTTTGTTTGAAAATATCAGCAATTTTTATAGAAAATAATTAGGGCGGGAGAGTACTCTCCTTTCGAACGTTCAAGTCTTCGAATAATGTGAATTTATTTATTTTTTTCTAAGAGACTGCTAACCAATATTTAATAAAAATGCGTAAGTCTCTGCGGACAAATAAAAGAAAATTCGCAATTTTCGAAGGCACGAACGTCCGAAGGAAGTGTACTTTCCCCTAATTCCCAGCATTAGAATCAAGCGTTTTTAATTAAAAAATAATTATTTTGAGTATTTCTATTATGATAATCATGTGAAAGAGTAATTAAATTCTCAGGATGGAACGTCCATGGTTTCAGTCAGAACACTTCTCTCCAAAACCCACAATTGTAAAAATGTTCACGGTAAAATTCACTCACGCATGCATTCTTTCAACGGGAAACACATCATAGAGAATTTTTCATCAATTTCGCGTGTTTTTCTTTTTCTAAAAAAAAATATATAATATAAATTCTCTCATAGAAGTCCAAATTACATTTCTAGTGGATAATAATTGTCTCTACATTATAAATGAGAAATAAAGAATTTATTTATTGGAGGCATGACAACGATTTATACTTTTCAATAAAAAAAATTATAAAACAGAGAGATGAATTTTCAGTATAATGTAAATTGTTACAATCTCTCCGAAAATTCCCACTGGCGATTTAATTTAACAAGTATGGTAGTCTATGTGAAGTAGGTTCATTTAGTAAGTTTCCAAGCCGGTGCACACATTTTCCCTCCTCCATGGCCGCAAAATTAATATTCTCTTGTCGATTGAGTCATATTCATATCGCACTATCTCCACTTTCCACTCTTATGGAGAATTTCGTCTATAGGACCCATCCTATTCCCTTTTGGAAGGGGAATGGAAAAGCTAAGAACGATGTCTAATGCAACGTGACTACGAATGTTAAATTGCAATCTTGGCTTTTTTACCTCTATTCCTTGTGGGGATCAACACGTGAATGAGGTAACCAACAAGTGGCAAATTGAGGATGAAATTTACCTCTCAAGAGAGGATGCAATTTGTAAAATCGATACATTAATTTTCCACACCAGCACTGCCAATTTAATTCTTCACCACTCTTCATACAAACTTTTCCAGTAAACTAAGGCACAGGCAATTCCCAATTGCAGTGTGATTTCTCTATGTCTCACACTCCTTGAAGTGACGTAATCATAATTTCCAGAAGTATTGGAATCAGGAATAATATTGTCATCAATTTGGTCGTATTCTATGGTTTCTGT
Organism: Phlebotomus papatasi; assembly: GCF_024763615.1. Lineage (NCBI taxonomy): Eukaryota > Metazoa > Arthropoda > Insecta > Diptera > Psychodidae > Phlebotomus > Phlebotomus papatasi. Next base: position 11,847,253 of record NC_077223.1, read on the forward strand.
TGACACTATCGTGGCTTCCTCGACTGAAAACATGAAAATATTAAAAATATTATAAATTGCATTTTTCTAAAACTTTTAAAACGAAAAGGAAAAATTGCTCTTTAACTATGTTATTTAAAAATTGCCTCTTGCAAGTTCATTTTTGCAATCAATAGAAGCTACTACAGATAGGGGAAATGCTCATAATTTTGTCCAGTTTCTTATTTTGGACACTTTGAGGATAACATTGGACACTAAAAATAAATTGATTAAAATGATGGATTTTTATTCCAATATTTGATGAATAATGAATTCTATCTAAATATTTGTTCTTTTTGGAAGATTTTAACACTAAATACGTTAAAATTTGAATATGATTTGAGTTGAAATTGCTTTGTTGAAAATTCAGTGTGAGCAATTGCTTACGAGAAATATGACAAAACTTCGTGGCTTACTTCAGTCTTATTTAGTTGTGGTGAAGTACTAACAAAGTTTGTTCGCTGTTTTTGAGTGATATTATTGAATATTCATTGAATATTGTGTTGATTCACGTTACTGATGATTTGTACATTTGACCTGAAGTGAGATTTGCCTTGTGAATTAGATTTTTCGTGTGAAAAATGGGAAATTTTTTAAGACATTCACCAGTGAGGTGATGATTCTTATTTTGGACAGGTGTTTTTCTCACGAAATTTCTGTGATGACTAGGTTGGACAAATGCCTGGAGAAACAAAGGAGCATCATCTCTACGAAAGAGATGTAGCAAGAAATGCCTTGAAAGGCTCCCGGAAAGGTCAGGGAATGAGCGAATCCGCACGTACTTGGAGTATCGAAGTCAACTCACTTTAATGAATGATATGGAAAGTTTCCGGGCTTCTGTGACATTCTACGTTTCCCTTACATGAACACGAAGAGGACTTGGTAAGATTGGTTCATCAAATGAAGAACAATGGGCATCCTATTGAGGCAGATTAGCTGTCCAAATTTACAGCCAAGTTGGCCAAATTAATAAACAAGTTGTCCAAAATAAGAGCCAAGGTCACCTCTACATATCAATTCATTTTTAAACGTATTAAAACTAATTTTAATAAAAATAAGACGATAAATAGCTTGCTAAGTTTCTAAACAACCCTTCTGAAAAGACAGTAACAAGAAATGTCAATTAGTATAGAAAATATCGCCCTTCAAACTTGGAACTTCGATGCTTATAAGCAGACTGTCCAAAATTATGAGCACTTACCCTATTTGGCTCTATTCTGCGAATAAAGATAAAGATAAATATAAAGAAATAAAGAGAAATATAAAGATTTGGTATTCTACAATCAAGATTTCAAAATAAAGCTGTCAAATATCTTTATTTTTAGCTTGGATAAAAATATTTCAAGATTTGGTATTCTGCGCCCAAGATTTCAAGATGATTCTAACCTCAATATTCTTTATTTTTCATAAAGATTTTAAAGGTGGTCTCGAGGTGCTTTGAAATCTTTATTTGCATTTTGAAACTCGTTTGAAAAGCATTACAGCCATGGAAGATCTTTTAATTTATTAGAAAATTTAAGGACGCAGAGGCAGTATAACGAGGGTTATACGCTAATACATTAGAAACACAATAAATACAACTTTATTTTTTTTTATTTCAACAAAAAAATACTTAATATTCAGTCATACTTCGAAAAGATGTACTATTTCAGAAGACTGAATTTATTCTCTAAACCTTATAGTTCAACAAAGATTGTGGAAACTGCTCTCTCTTGGAGTTCGAGCAGTTAAAATCGTTGGTATTAGCCAGAAATGATCCTTTGTACTCTTATGTATCAAGTTCTTATTTTGAGAAATTGTTAAAGGTAGGGCTCTCCAAGAAGTTCCCAAGCTTTTCTTATTCAATCATCTCACTTTCTCTTCTCTATGATTGGTGTTCCGTTTTTATTTGAATGAGTCCGGCTAAACTTTTCCTAAGAACTTCCAGTTTGCTTTTTTATGGTTATCTTTTTCCAACACAATCCTAGCCCTCGTTATTGTTACAGGTACTTTATGTGTCGAAGCTTCAGGTTTAGGATTTAGAGGAATTTCCTCGAATAGAATCTCATATGTTTTATAACACAGTGATCATTATTTTTCGATCTAATGACAATGACAGTGATGAACCGTTAGCTGAGAGTTATCTGGGTTCTCTGACTGACTTGAAGTTAAAGGGATCCCTTTCATCTCAGTATGTAGTTAGTCAAAATTTTAATTTTTGACTAACTAACTCTGTTTTGCTGCCAGATGTTTCCTGATTCTTAAACTGGTAAATCCATCTAAGAAATTTTGTGAAAAGTGCACTCAAAAATTTACGTTAAAAACAATTGAACATGAAATTCGGGGTTTCTGTACCTTAATCCAATCGTCTAAAATTTATAAAACATTCACTCTGATTTCTTGCTGTTCAATCAAATTCAAGCTCTTTTTATTCCGAAGATATTTTTTTCTCAAAGTGCCTGAGAAGTGTATGAAAACCTAACTGACCAAAGTTAACAACCAACACCGGTTGGTAACAAAATGTTAACAGCACTGGTAACACTTTTGGGCCAATGCAATGGAAAGTAACATTGAGTTGGTCTAAAATTGTTAACAGCGCTGGCAATTTTATTAGATCCAGCACACGAGTAGCGCAGCGGCGAATATCAGAAACAAATTTGGTAGCGTGACAAGGGCGACATATTCTGTGACTAATTTGCAATAAAAAACATTTTGGTGGTTTGTGTGACAATATATAGTTCCCAGGTGAGTTTAAATCATTCTGTATTTTATATTTTAATATCCTTAAGTAAAATTCTTCCAAATTCAAAGAAATTTCTGTCCAAATAGACAAAATTTTTCAGAAATTGTGACAGATGCCAGTCTTAAAGTTGTTCATACATTTTTACACAGTTTTCTGGCCAGAGATCAATAGAAATCCCTTGGATGCCTCATTCACAGGTCCTATTAACATAGTTTGTCTACAAATTATCACTTCCGGTCAAAAATTTATGCCCAAAAATTGACAATTTTCCAGAAATTGTGACAGAGGCCGGTCTCCAAGCTTTTTACACAATTTTCCGACAAGAGATCGCCCTAAATCCTTGGACGCTCTCTTTAATATAATTTTCCACGAATTCAGACTTCCGGTAAGGAATTTCTACCCAAATAGAGACAATTTTCCAGAAATTGTGACAGAGGCCGGCCCCTAAGCTTTTCATACATTTTTACATAGTTTTCCGGCAATAGATCGACCCAAATCCCTTGGTTGTTTCATACACAGCTGTCTTTAATATAATTTTCCACAAATTTATACTTCCGGCCAGGTAGTTATGCCCAAATAGAGTCAATTTTCCAGAAATTATGAGAGCGGTCAGCTTTGAAGCATTTCAGATATTTTTAGACGTTCTTCTAGCCAGAGATCGACCAAAATTCCTTGGATATTACATCAACAGCTCTTATTGACAAATATTATCCATGATTTTTTACTTCCGGCCAGAAATATATACTTAGAAGACCAAAATACCATTCCATTCCAATTTTGCTCCTTCCATTTTTTTAATTTTTTTTTTGTTGAAAACATCCTTATATTTATATATTTCTATTGTTATTTTTTCATCCAATATTTTTTTTAATAGTAATAAAATGATAAATTTTCAATTTGCTACTATATTTTTTTTTTTAATATTTTATTTACTTAAAGATATGGCATCAAGATATGGGAAAAAATCGTTTTCCGAAACGAGAACATGCAAAATTTGGAAAAGTAAGTTCATTTTATTTTATTGTGAACATATGTTATAATAAATTTAACATTTTTCACAGATGCTTCAGATTTGACGTACTCACAATTCGCCAAAGCGCGAATCCAAGAACTTACTGCTGCTCATAAAAGGCTCTATGCCAAAAAATCGAAGGCGAAGTTTAAGGGAAACCTGGAGACGTATAAGGAATCGAATACCAGCTCTTATGATTCGGAAAAATAATTTTGTTCGATACTTTTACGTTTGAAATTCGTAAAATACGTTAATAAGAAGAAAATGTGATCAGCTCATTAGATTTCGAAAAAAAATAATGTTTGATAATTTTGCGTTTGATATTCGACAAAAACTAATGAACTATTTTTTTTTTGTTATTGTTTAAATTTGAAATCACCTTTTTATGTTAAGATTTTCAACTATTACTGAGAAACGAATTTTTATTCTAAAAGGAAATGTGCAACATAAGAAAAAAATGTGATGAAATATAAAGTAACATTAAATACTATGGATATTGGCAAACGAAACAGATTTCTTTTTAATTTTGATAAAATCTCTTTTAAAATAATAGTAACAAAAAAAGTTAACTAAATGGTAACAGATTGTTAACAGCGGCTGTTTATGTACTGGCTTTTAGTTCCACTAGCGACCACCATGAACGCAAAAGTGTCTCATTTTGGAACAAAAAGTCAAATGAATTTGTTAGGCAACCTAACAACTCTGTTAACAGAGTTGTTAATAGCTGGTTACCAACTGTTAACACCTGGTCAGATGGGAAGTGATATTATTTCCAGGACTTTTGCACTTAAAGTTGTCAATTTTGTAAGCTATTTCATACCACCCGAAAGATTATCCTCGTTCACCACAATTTTAAAAGAAAATTTCTACTCCTTGTCGTGAAAATTAACTAGAAAAAATATCTCCTACCAAGAAATCGGCTTGGTTGACTAAAGTGCCAAAATGACAAGGCATAAGTGACAGTTTGGATATTGAAATCTTTATTTGCGTTTCTTAGACTTTTTTATCCAAGATCGCAGAATGCCAAATCTTGAAATTTTTAAAATCTTTATTTTGAAACTTTATCTTTATCTTTATTCGCAGAATAGAGCCCATTATTAGATATTATTCCATCCAACATTTGCTGACTCAAGCTACCTAATTGTGCATTCAAGATCAGAACCTTAACAAAATTTCGAAATTACTCATTAAAGAATTTATTTGTCAAATTCCTTATTCGGCTAAGAATCCGATAAAATTATTAACTAAAGACTTGTTGGAATATTTTTTTAGTAATCTGGGGATTTAGGGGATTTAGGAGAAATAGAAAAATAAATGTTGAAATTGCGCCAACGGCGCCAACTTACTTTCGCCGGCTGTAGCGAATCTCACAACCCTACTGATGTCGCTCCAGCCGTATCTGTTACGTCCTGAGACAACCACCTCGTAGACACTTGCTGGAGAAAGCCCGCGCAAAACATAGCCAGTGGTGTGAATCGGTCCGTTGGAGAATTCTCCAGGAATCGTGAGTTCTGTCCAATCAGATGGTGGAAGCCGAGAATTTGGAGTGACATTCCCAGTTGGCACCTGGCGGAAGCGCAATTTGTACTCTGCCACTGGAGACAGAGACTCAGTCTGCCAGATAAGATTGTGCGTCATGGGCGAGGAAGCGATGGGTGAGGGCTTAAAGACTGAGGGCATGGGTCTGCCCGTCAGTTCAATAATGGCACTTTTAACTCCCACTTTATTCTCTGCTTTGCATTCGTACATGCCCAAATCAATATCCTGGACATTGTGCACAATTAGCAGATGGCGAGATACCGTGTGGAGCTGCTCTGAAGTCCGTGAAGCCTGAAAATTTTTTACCAGAAAATTACATATCCTATAAAGTCCTGTTGATTTTGATTGACTCACAGTGACTGTGTCTTGACGAGCTCTTCTGTTGTCGAATAGTATGGGGGCAGTGTGATGGAACCAGTGGACCACGGCACTGGGCTCAGCCGTAACAGTGCACTCAAGAGTGGCACGAAATCCGATCTTGGTGTGAACGACGTTCGCCTCGGCTTTCACTTCCGGCACAACTAGTCGAGGAGAGAAAAATCCCCAAGTTAAAAGCACTAAAAATTCTCAAGACAGAATTAATATATTTACACTGAACAGTCAGGTGGATTCCCGCCACTGCTGGTGACCCAAATCCATTGTCCGCTACACACTCAATGGCACCAGCATCCTTTCTACTCGTGACTTCCACAAGAAGCCTCCGACGACTCTCCACGTGATCAGAATCACTGGCATTGTCTCCTGGACGTCGCCAAGTGATAATGGGAAAGGGCACACCTCGAGCTTCACAGACAATCTCAAAAATTGCACCCACTTTCATTGCCACCTCGCCACTGGGGTACGAAATCACGCTTGGAGGATCTGCCGGAAGGAAGTTGTTCACATTTGAGCGCCAAAGCGGAAAAAGACGTCATGTACGGTATATATGCAAAAGGGGTGGGTTTATCTCTTTTCTTATCTCAAATTCACTCACACTGAACCTCGATGGCATGTCTCTGGATTGCCAGACCAGATTCACCCGCAATTTGGCAAATGTACTCCCCAGTATCCTCAAGCTTCACATTTGCAACCTGAAGGCTTCCATTCATGTACAGAGTTATTCTCTCTGGAGGCGTAAATGTAGGATTTCCCGAGTCTGCAAGAAGTACCTCTTCCCGCAGCCACCGAATGTAGCCATATGGGCCTGCAATGTAAAATTAATGCGAGCCTATCAATTAATTGACCTTTGTTTTTTTTTTGTGCCTTTCGCGGTCATCTATCGTGCAAGTATTTCAGTGCGTTTTTTGTCGTGAATGGAAGTTGTACAAAAGTTGATTGATTTAGAGGGAGAATGACGAAAAAGGGCGAGAATTCAATAATGTAGATTTATCGATTGTACCCACTTCCAATTTATACTATTTTCTCCATAGCTTCTTGTTTATTCAATTTACATGGTGTTTCTCGAGAGGATGTTTGACAAGGCAAAAAAACTACCCGGTTCTTTTCACGCAATGCCAGGCATTATATCGATAAATTTCACGGACAGAAGTTAATGTTCTTTAATGTTAGATATTTCCATAAACTTTTGCAATAGTGATAAAAAATAAAGCCTCAGCCTAAATTCATTGAAAAAAAAAACTAAATTTAAACTTGATACTGTACTAAAAATATCAGTTTTAACAATAATACGAAAATAGTGTTGTATTTTAATACCAAAAACAATTTTAATTTTAATTATTCAATTTAACATTAATTAATTTTACTTTTTAACAAACATTATTCATATAACACAATTACTTGATTAGCATTTTTTTTACAAACATTAGTTCTCAAATATTCGTAAAAACAGAAAAATACAAATATTTTTCCATTTGTTCGTAAAGTGTTACCGGACAGAGAAAAATATTAGATAAAGGTAAAATTCTGCGATTTTTTTTACTTAGAATAAATATTTGCAACAAAATACAAACTTTTACAAATTTGTTAATGTGTTTGTATGTTCCAAGAGGAAATTTACAAACATTTAAGAAATATTTTGCAAAATACTTTTTCTGTGTGGTGTAATTACAATTACAAATGGGTAAAAATGCTTTTCGAATAACCCTACAGACCCTAAACTAAACCATTACAGAGCTACCCTTAATGGGTAGGGGGAAGTAGGGCACCTTTGAAATTGGGATTTTTCACCTATTTTTAAATAAAATTGAGCCTTATCGTGATATAATTTAACTTCACAAACAGATTAAGAAGCTAAATTATATTATAATATTCCTCAGTTTCGTTCAAACATAGGAAAAAAATTCCAATTTCAAAATTGCCCCACATTCAAAGGTGCCCCACTTCCCCCTACCTTTAAAAAAAATGTCGTTTTTTGTAATTTTTTCTTTTAGGGAAAATTAAGAAATTTTTAAATCCAAAAATTAAATATGTTACGAATTACAACACTGAGAGAAATTCGAAAAAGTTAAAATAACATTCCGGAAATGTTAATTGTACCCTGCAGTATTGATCCAAAATCGGTGTAAATATTACCCTTTTTAGGTGTATTGGCGGTTAAAGTTACCCTTTTTCATGTTAATTTTACCCTTAAAAAGGTGTAAAATTAACATTAAAAAATGTTGATATATTTTTACACCTAAAAAGTGTTAAAGTTAAGAGGAAAAAAGTTAATCACACCCTCTTTTTTTTCTCAGTAAATAAGCAAGATATTTTATTTGTAACTTGATTGATTTCGTTCATTGTAGTTTAACCTTAAAATAAACGAAAAAGTTTAAAAAGTGGAAGCCTATTCTCATTTTAAAGGTAGCCATTTTACGCTGCTTGCTACTATTTTTATTTTTTCAGTAATATTTTGGGATATCAGTCTCTGTGAGAATAGAATAATTTTCAAAACAATTGATCAAATAAAAAAAATTATCTAATAAACACTGATTTTCATTCATTTTTATCTATATTAAAAATTCAGTGCAAAACAATAATAAAATAAAGTAAAACAACAAACATGCAAAATTGGGCATTTAACCCATTTGCATCTAATTGCATATTAATCAAAAACTAGACGATTTTGTATAATTTATTTCTTCTCGAATGATGTCCAAAAAGCTGCCAGAAAAAAAATTATTTACTTTAATTCTTTAATAAAATGTAAGCAAAAAACTGCCCGAACATAAATTATATATTATTGCAATTTTCTCACTTCGCGGAAAGTCTAGAATCTTCGCTTAAAGTTACACGCGGAAAATTTGAAGTCGCTGCGATTTTGATAATATTTTCCTTTATTCTCTTTGATGATTTAATTTCTGGTTGATAAATCCTTTACATAGAGACTTACTCTATATAAATTTAGTGACCGTTGTGATGCATATTTGATTCTTTCTTAAGATTTTTTTTATCGCAAAAATCATCTATTTATGTCCAAAAAGAGCTTACAAATTGAATGTAGGGGAAAGTACTCTCGCTTCGAACGTTCATGCCTTCGAATAATGTCAATTTTTTTTAAGTTTTCCTAAGAGACTTAAACATTTCTATTAAGTATTAGCTAGCTTATTATCATTTATTGATAATTATTTGACAATCATGTGGAAATCTCTTAGGAAAAGTAAAAGAAATTCACATTATTCCAAGGCATGAACGTTCGAAAAGAGAGTACTTCCTCTAATATTCAGCACTAAACAAGTGTTTTAACAAAACTAATTTTAATACAAGTCTTTCTAAAACATTTTCCTCAGTGAACAGAGTAGATATTTTAAATTTCTTGAAAATCCTGAACCCTCTTCTGGAGGATTTCTCTAGAGGTGACAATCCCCTCAAAAAGCCTAAGAAAAACACATGGTTACAGAGACCTTTAATTATTTTCTCAATGCGTAAAAACCAGTCCTGCAGAATTCTTTCGTGCTGGAGAATCTCGTTGAGGTAATTGCGTCGAAGATGTTATGACCATGTGAACAAAAAGACGTTTCGTTCATGCATAAATTAATATTATCTCTTTCTTATCTCACTTGGGGCATCAATTGGGATAACAATTGTGTGAGTAAATCTTGTTAAATTGGCACAATAACTTGGGATAATTTTGGCGCGAGAAGTATCAAGAAATCTTCATTTGTGCACGAATTGAAAATCTCACCGTTGTGCGAACAGGGCAGGAGTACAGTGTCATTTTCCACGGTTTTCACTGTTGTTGGTACACTGGAAAACTCTGTCAATTTGTATCCATAAGACTCAACAGATATTAACACAATTAGACCGAGAAGTCCATGAATAAATTTCACTAACACTTCACTCATTTTTGTGAAGGTGATATCCATAAAAGTACGTAAATTTTTATAGTGTCCTTAAATAGCTTCCACCTTTTGACCTCCCCCACTTCGAGGCACTTTTAGCCACGCGACTGAAGAAGAAAGGCACAATTTTAACGTCCAACTGCCTCGAGAGACTTCCACTGAATGTGCTCGATGGGCGGCACATCGATCGCGTCTCCTGGTGAGTGGATGGATTGTTGGACGCGCGGGAATATTGTTCATAGCTTAAGTGGGCAACAAAAGGCTTCAATCACACATCATTTCCCGTGGCATTTACTCAAAAGAGATCTCTAATTGCATTTGTCCTCATGAACAACTTCTTCGACATACTCTCCCTACCACAATCTTCCTTTTTTCCTCAAGAATAACTCGCTTCCCGTGACCTTCCCTTTGACCTCCGGGAAGTATAAAGACATACCAAATGGTCTAGTATCTAGAAAAATATTCAAAAATATTTTTCTCCAAATCATCAATTAAGCACCGCAAGCAGCAAGTACTTCTGAACTCATAAGATATCTCGGGGCAAAATGCATGAGATTACGCCCCATGCGAGGGATTAATTCACATCTTGAGGCTTCTTCTCGCAAACTGATTAATGAGGTCCATTTTTTGGCGCCAATTCCCAGCAACGCAGCCAAGTCACGATGAACTCCACAGTTGACCAGATGTCTGGAACTCCTCCCCAATTGTCAATCAATTATGCTCCCATTCACTTCAACTGCTCCATTTGATCTTCCATTGAACCATTCTCTGCATTTTTTTTACATTTACCCACGTCTCATTGTTACAAATCAAATAATTGCTGTTTTTCTTGGAGTAACTTTTTGCTGGTCATTTCTTGGAGAAAACTTCCGCGAAGAATCACTTGAAAACAACACAGTCTACCCAAGAAGTAGGATGGCTGCCTTATAAAATCAAAACTTTTATAAAATGAAAAAAGCTATAATTAAAAATTGATAGAGAATTGCTGTTATATTTTATTTATCTTTAGAAAATCATTATTTTCCAATCTAAAGCTAGAAAATGATTTTTCGTTTGAGTCTAGTGGAATATTTTAACTTACGTTAATTACACGGTAAAAAATTTCGGCACGTATTTGTTCCAAAAATTAGCTCGTCCACGGACACCATAATTTTTGGCATAATCTTGTTCATTTTATGAGACTCAAAAAGATACCCAATATTAGTAACGAATTTGTTCCAAAATGTAGGTCGTCCACGGACACCGAAGATTTTTGGAACAAATTTGTATCTTCTAGGAGGAACAAAAAGATACCCAATATTAGTAATGAATTTGTTCCAATAAATAGCCCGTCAAGTATAAAAGCGTATCCCTCCTCTCACATTCAGTCACCCATCACCGAAGTGAAGAGGACGCCAAATCTGTGGCAATTTAAGTGCTAGGGTAAGTGCTCATAATTTTGGACAGTTTCTAAATTTGGACACTTTGAGGGTAAAATTGGACACTAAAAATAAATTGATTAAAATGATGGATTTTTATTCCAATATTTGATGAAAAATGAATTCTATCTAAATATTTGTTCTTTTTGGAAGATTTTGACACTAAATACGTTAAATTTTGAATATAATTTGAGTTGAAATTGCTTTGTTGAAAATTCAGTGTGAGCAATTGCTTACGAGAAATATAATAGAACTTCGTGGCTTACTTCAGTCTTATTTAGTTTTGGTGAAGTACTAACAAAGTTTGTTCGCTGTTTTTGAGTGATATTATTGAATATTCATTGAATATTGTGTTGATTCACGTTACTGATGATTTGTACATTTGACCTGAAGTGAGATTTGCCTTGTGAATTAGATTTTTCGTGTGAAAAATGGGAAATGTTTTAAGACATTTACCAGTGAGGTGATGGCTCTTATTTTGGACAGGTGTTTTTCTCACGAAATTTCGTGAAGTTTTAGCTTTTGTGAGGACTAGGTTGGACAAATGCCTGGAGAAACAAAGGAGCATCATCTCTACGAAAGAGATGTAGCGAGAAATGCCTTGAAAGGCTCCCGGAAAGACCAGGGAATGAGCGAATCCGCACGTACTTGGAGTATCGAAGTCAACTCACTTTAATGAATGATATGGAGAGTTTCCGGGCTTAAGTGACATTCTACGTTTCCCTTACATGAACAGGAAGAGGACTTGGTAAGATTGGTTCATCAAATGAAGAACAATGGGCATCCTATTGAGGCGGATTAGCTGTCCAAATTTACAGCCAAGTTGAACAAATTAATAAACAAGTTGTCCAAAATAAGAGCCAAAGTCCCCTCTACATATCAATTCACTTTTAAACGTATTAAAACTAATTTTAATAAAAATAAGACGATAAATAGCTTGTTAAGTTTCTAAACAACCCTTCTGAAAAGAGAGTAACAAGAAATGTCAATTAGTATTGAAAATATAGCACTTCAAACTTGGAACATCGATGCTTATAAGCAGACTGTCCAAAATTATGAGCCCTTACCCTATATTTCATTAATTTGAAAAATGAAAAAAAAATCCCAAAATGAACAAAAACATGAAATATGTGAAAATTAAGCATTTTCAAATTATAGCTTTTTTAGAAGCGTAAAACGTAATTCGTGCAGATAATAAGTCAAATATATCTGAATAACTTATACTGAATTAGAAACGATACAAACAGGCTTCAAGTATGATTCTAAATGGAGAAAAAACTGCTTCTTGGGTAGGCACTTTAATTTGTTAAGACGTTGAGAATGATATCTCGAGATCAATTTTCAACAGTTTGCCTCTCTAGTAAATATAAATACAATTTAATTAAAATAAATAAACATCAATTTTTTTATGATCACTCGTCAGGCCGATAAAAAAATCAAACGAGGTTGATGCTCTACAACAAATAAGATACGTATCGAGATTTTAATATCAAACGAATAAATTATCAAAACAGTTTTATTTTTATTTCTTAATTTTTTAGTACGACAAAAAAAGGAAGGAGAGCCTTAATTGAACAAAACCACAAATCATCCGCAGTAAATAAAGAAAATAAGTGCCAAAATTGATAATTATTCCCTTATGTACGACAGCTATAATTTTTCTTTAAGGGCATAGCAATAAATTCCTTGTGAAGTGCATCAATTTTGGTGTCAATTTCTCTGTCTGAAACTCAAGTCCCGCAGATCGTCACAGTTGAGCGATCGAATATCCAGCTCAATTGACGATACAGCATCTTGCCACAGTGTCATTAAATTATCAAATTAAGTGAATTGAATTGGAAAAGTCAACTTGAAGTATTCGGAGTTCACCAAAGTGTTCATGTTTATTTTGGCCAATTTTCTCAATTCAATTTGTCGCATATAAACACTTTCTGATTTTTCAGAATTGGCTGAGTGAATGAGAGGGTCGCAGATGGATTATATTCTGTGCCATTTGATATCCCCTAAGAAATAGTATCATTTTCAGGCACACTTTTTCTGCAACAAGTGAGTCAAACATTAATTCTCACACGATCACTCATCGAGGGTGATCTTGACCCCATGCATTGACCTTGTCCAACATCCTCGCTCAAATGCATCATTTTGTACTATAATTTTAGTTTTTAAGTCTCAATTTCTTGCCCTTTTCTGTGACGATTTTTAGCCTTTTCTCAGCAACATTAATTAATTTCGATTGAGATAAAAAGATACGAAACTTTTATGCTCACGAGAAGGAGCACATGGTCGTATAATTAGTCTTTCCTCATCCTCTCTGTTCATTTTTATTGTTTTGAGTCTTTAGCGGATTTCTTGAATTCAATTGTAAGTATTAATTAAAAATACTTACCTCTCTATTCAGGCTTAAAGCTAGAAATATCTTCATTTAAACAAGAAATAGAAACGTCATCTAATTAAAGCGATACCATCACTCATTCAGAATCGCTCAAATCAGCAAATATTGCTATCATCTGCTTACATGAATTTATATCAAATGCGTTATTAAAATATACAACATTCAAAAACATTACCACAATAAATTATCAACTTGCGCTTCACAAAATGTGCTAAATTTCTAGTTCAGTAGATTAATTGAAAATTAGGAAAAAAAACAAGGGGGAGATATTAGTCGAAAAATTGTGTACACCACTTCCAGCACTTCCTAAATTTGTATGGAAAACGTCAGAGACTTCCACACTTCCGGAAGTGCCACAGGTGATTTCCAGCACTTCATGCACTTCTAAGCACTTCTAAGCACTTCCAAGCACTTCCGGCGTTTGAATTTAAAAGAAACGACTAAAATCTAATTTGAATTTTCTTGAACAGTTGGATTATTATTTTTCATTCCTTTGGATATCGTAATTGCATTTTAATTCAACTGAAAATAAAATTTCTATTTTAAAAATTTCTATTGAAAGACTTATTTTCTATATTAATCTGAAAAACTTATTCACGCGGAATTACTTTGCAAACTTCAGTGTTATAATAAATTCATTTTTTCACGAAGAACCAATATGTAAAATAAAAAATAGAATTCTGAAGAAAATATGAATCAAGAAATTTGCTTAGAAACAAACAGTGTATCATCACTAAACTATTTTTTTCTAATTAAACAAAATATAAAGGTCTATTTTCCAATTCTCATTACTTTATTCAAAGCTAATTTTATCACTTTTTTAAAATTTCAAATTATTTTTATTGATAGTTTGTTAGTTTTGATATTCCAGTGCAACTCAATTGTTGTTTAAAAAATCGCTAACAGTTTCATTTGCAATATTCGTTTCTTTAATATAGGGTAAGTGCTCATAATTTTGGACAGTTTCTAAATTTGGACACTTTGAGGGTAAAATTGGACACTAAAAATAAATTGATTAAAATGATGGATTTTTATTCCAATATTTGATGAAAAATGAATTCTATCTAAATATTTGTTCTTTTTGGAAGATTTTGACACTAAATACGTTAAATTTTGAATATGATTTGAGTTGAAATTGCTTTGTTGAAAATTCAGTGTGAGCAATTGCTTACGAGAAATATGACAGAACTTCGTGGCTTACTTCAGTCTTATTTAGTTTTGGTGAAGTACTAACAAAGTTTGTTCGCTGTTTTTGAGTGATATTATTGAATATTCATTGAATATTGTGTTAATTCACGTTACTGATGATTTGTACATTTGACCTGAAGTGAGATTTGCCTTGTGAATTAGATTTTTTGTGTGAAAAATGGGAAATTTTTTAAGACATTCACCAGTGAGGTGATGATTCTTATTTTGGACAGGTGTTTTTCTCACGAAATTTCGTGAAGTTTTAACTTTTGGGATGACTAGATTGGACAAATGCCTGGAGAAACAAAGGAGCATCATCTCTACGAAAGAGATGTAGCGAGAAATGCCTTGAAAAGTTCCCGGAAAGGGCAGGGAATGAGCGAATCCGCACGTACTTGGAGTATCGAAGTCAACTCACTTTAATAAATAATATGGAAAGTTTCCGGGCTTCTGTGACATTCTACGTTTCCCTTAAATGGACAGAAAAGGACTTGGTAAGATTGGTTCATGAAATCAAGAACAATGGGCATCCTGTTGAGGCGGATTAGCTGTCCAAATTTACAGCCAAGTTGTAAAAATTAATCACCAAGTTGTCCAAAATAAGAGTCAAATTCACCTCTAAGTATCAATTCATTTTTAAATGTATTAAGACTAATTTTAGTAAAAACAAAGACAATAAACCATTGCCAAGTTTCTAAACAACTCTTCTGAAAAGAGAGTAACAAGAAATGTCAATTAGTATAGAAAATATCGCACTTCAAACTTGGAACTTCGATGCTTATAAGCACTTCCCCTACTATTATTGTTCCAAAAAAAAAATTTAACAAAATTAATAAAAAAAAATTTATTGTCGAATTAAAGCTCAAAAATATAGGAACCATTTATAATTATTGCAGATTCTGATTTACACTACTTTAGTCGTTGTGTCAAAAATAATATTTCAGAACTTGAGTCATAAATATTAATAATAATTATTATTTATAATACTTTTTTCTAAATATTCTAATGTTTCCATATTTTTCATTTTTTTTCTAAAAGCTATAGGATAAATTAATATCTTGTAATTTAGTTTTAGTTATTCCCGATAGTTTTCAGTAGCAAAACCATCTCAAAGAATCGACTACTTATTACATTTATTACACTCGAATACTCTTCAACTGAAAATCATAATTTTAAATTTAAATTTTTGGAAGGCATTCAATTAAGCTTCTTCCATTGCAACAGAGGGCGTTAGTGAAACTATATTTGAATTTTTTGACAAGAATTTTAATGAGGAATTGACGATAATTGCGACAAAAAATCGGCATAAATGTAGTCCTCCAGGATAAGCTTTAATTGCGCTACATGCTTACCAGCATTCATACTGTAATTAAATAAAAAATTCAAAATTAAAAAATTCTCAAAAAATTCATTTTTTGACACTTCCACTTCCGCAGTACTTCCACCTCAGTGTTGTACACCACTTCCAAGCTAATATCTCCCCCTTGAAAAAAAATCTTTACAACTGAAAATTTTATTTGATATTTCTCATAAATGCTAATGAGATATAATTTTTCATGTCTCGTCAGTCTTTTACCACTGGTATCCCCATAGCAAAAGAAAGCGGAATAGGAATAACAAGCGAAAAAATCCTCGGAATTTTCCACTATTTGCCTTAAAAAATTCCATAGGAATTTTCCATAATAGGTTCCAAGGAAAATTTAATGGATTTATGCTGGATTTTTCATATAGAATACATCCATGGAAATGCTCGTGGAATTTATGTGGATTTTTCCACCAAAATAAAATGGAGAAAAAATGAAGCTGTCACATGCACCTCGTGATTTTACTTCCGAATATTAAAGAAATAGCAAAGATTACGAGGATTATAATATGTTTTACTAAATCAGCAATAACGAATTAACACTTTAAGCAATAAAAATATATTTTGTAAAAAAAAATAATTTTTTCGAAAATATTTATTAATTAACATAAAAACAGTATTATTTTAGGTTGGCGACCTATTTAATGTAATCACTTCATTATTATCTACACGAAACGCAGTGTCGCATAATTAATTATATTATAATTGCCACATGAATCACTAGAAATGTTTGCGGAAGGTTTGGAAACAAATTCTAAAAGTTGCCGCAACACCATTTTATTTGTTTGACATTTCAGAAAACTAGTGGAAAAATCCATATAAAACACTATGGAAAGATAGTGGAAATTTCCATATGTTTTTTCCAGCTTATCCCGCGGACGTTTCACGTGTGAGTTTCCATATAAATCTTCCGCGGAATACCGCGGAATTTAACGCTGGAATTCCAGCATGTCGTACTAGTAAATTCCATGGAGTACTATGATTTCCATGGAATTTCCGGCTTTAAATTCCATAGGAAAACTTAGTGGAATTTTAGCGTCAAATTCCAGCGAATTTAGCCATTTGGACGCAAGTTTTCCATTGGAATTTTTGCGGAATTTTGCTATGGGGATCTCTGTAGTTTCATTTATTAAAATCAATAAAAGGTGGGAAAGAAAATTTTTCTTCAACACCTGTTGAGATTTTTTGAAAACCTTTCTGAGAACCAAGAAACTGTTAAAGTTTGAATGGTAGTTTCGAAATTCGAAACCAAAGGCGGCTCAACAGAGACATCTGCAGATTTTCTCTATCAGCTCTGGTAAAAGCGCGCGTGTCTTCTAGAACTCCAGAAATCTTTTATAATTCACTTAAAGATTTCCCATTATGGTTTGCGATTTTCAATCATGATTGAATACTCTGGGCTCTTGGGAATACTGATATAATTATGGAATTATACTGTGTGGAAAATCAACAAATATGGCTTTCCGGAAACAATAAAAATGGTGAATATTTCAAAATAAGTCTAAATCTTTTGTAAAATCTTCATGTGAGTGTTGGCTTTTTTCAAATTATTGTAATATGGCAACACCAAATGGTGAGTAGTTTTGTCATATGTCATATGTTGTGTTGTGTACGGAAATTTGATTCATCCTCCTTCAGTTTAATCAGTTTTTGAGTGTTAAACACCCAAAATTGAATCATGCTTTTGTGGTAGATATAACCAGGTATCGCACAGTGAAAGAGTGATGCAGGAATCAGTGATAAATAGACTGTGCTAAAGAAGAAAAGCGAGTCAGTTCATTGACCCAGTCACTGACAGCTTGAGCACCGCCATGATGTTTTTTTGACTCAATTGCCTACAATTTCCCATAACGTTGAGTTTTTTCCGCGATTGTGCGGTGTTTTCCGCTTGAAAAGTGGACAGAACAGTGCGTTGAGAGGAACTGTGTGAGTTGAAGGTGACATAAGTGTGTTATTTCATCGATTTTGCTAAAAAATTTCACAGGATTATCGCAATGGATACAAAAGATTTGGGTGAGTGATGTATGATGAAAGCCATCTCGCTCTTGCACATACAATCCAATGGCATTTTCTGCCCTCCTTTGATATACACAGCTAAATGAGGCCAATAACACAACTTATCTAAATTAATTCATCTTCCCCGAACCATTTAAATTTCTTTGGCGTAACTATCCTGAAACTTTTCACAATATTTTGTTTACCATCCATTTCATATCCTGGAAGTGCTACGCAATTTGACCACGAATTTTCCTTAGCCATCTTCCGTCTCACTCTCTTTTGGTTGAACCTGTGCATGAAAGAGAGAGAAAGTCGATATATTCCTCATTTAGAAGAGAGATCTTTCACACATATACGCTCTCAGGTGCGTGACGTGTGTGCGACAAGATGGATGCTCTCTCTCCGGGAGTGGGAGCATTCCACATAAGAGAAAGTTAGGCGTCTCTCTCGCCCCCGTTCAAGCCATTGACTGTGAATTGAAAGAAAAATAGGCGCTGTGAGCAAAATTTTGGCGCCCACATACTTTTTCCCAATTCTCATGCGCCTTCGGTTCGATACCTCAACGAAAGTCAAACCATGACCTCAATCAGCTGCAAGTGCAAACAAGTGTGAGGAGGATGGGTGAATGTCGATTTTTCCGGAGCGATGCACAGAAAACGGGGGCGCCCTAAACAAATTTTCACATAATTCTTATTTAGATTTCCTCAAGATGTTTAATATCAAATGGAGAAACAGAAAAAATATGTTTTATTGTACATATTCGCAATTATCCTAATCTTAAGTTGTTATTGTTTTTTTCTACTTAGAATTTTGTAGATTTTTAGCAATTGATTGCTAAGTAATTGATTAATTCATCAAAGCTCAAAGATATTGAAAAAGTATCATAGACTTGATTATTCTATTGTAAGATCATAAGATAAAAGAACAATCTCTCTCGTTATTTAATTATTCTTTTTCAATACAAATATGTAAAGACGAAAAAAATAATTTCAATTCAGATATGTTCTAAAATTTACTTTTCTATTAGAAGGGAATGAATCATTTCCAAGCTTAAGCTGGCTATACATTAGACATAATTTATTGAAATATTTCTTTTCAATCTCAAATATTGACAAGGATTGCCTCCACATTGCAAAGATTTATTGACATAAATGTTTCAATATTGAAGAAAATTGTCCAGTGTGTAGGCAAATATTGAAATATTTGTTTTAATATGGAACATTTTATTCAATATTTTATTTCATTATTTTGAATGGCTACAAACTAGGTCAAATTATGTCAATAAAAAATTTCAAAGTCACATTGAAATAAAATTTCAAAGAAATTCTAAATATCAAATTGATTTGATATTTCCTTCAATATTTCTTAATGATCAGGAATCTTCGTTCTTCAGAACATCACAGAACTGCTGGATTTTCCTTGTTCATGAATGAAAACACATCCAAGATCAAAATCCAAGTCAAAACACATCTCTCCTGCTTTCTCCAGAAAATCCCAGATTCTTGGAATTTGGTTATATATTTTGTTCAATCTCCTCAAGAACCCAACTTGGTCAGCACTAATCACCTGCTTCCTCCAGAAAATCTCAGAACTTCTGGGATTTCTTTAATATTATGCTCAAACACTTCAGATACTTTCTGTGGTCGGAGGATTCCTGGAGCTTCCTCCAGAAATCCCAGTCTTCTGGGATTTTCTTGTATATTATGTCAAAAACACTTCAGATACTTTCTGTGGTCAGAGGATTCCTGGAGCTTCCTCCAAAAATCCCAGATCTTCTGGGATTTTCTTGTTCATTATGCCCAAAGCACTTCATATAAGTATAATTTTATGACACGAATTGGAATCCTACAGAGGGAACGAAGGCTTGTGGTTGTGGCCATCCAGTCCTTTTGCTCGCGATGGTAAACACTCCTACGGTATGATACGAAACATGATCCTGAAAGTCTGTGAGAATTCAAGTTATTAATTCTATTTGGCTTTTGTTTCCAATCTGAAGTGCTTTTGACATAATATACAAGAAAATCCCAGAAGATCTGGGATTTCTGGAGGAAGCTCCAGTAATCCACTGACCACAGAATGTATCTGAAGTGCTTTGGGCATAATGAACAAGAAAATCCCAGAAGATCTGGAATTTCCTGGAGAAAGCTTTAGAAATCTTCTGACCAACTTGGTTATTTTTGGGTGTTCTTGACAAAATACGGAAGAAAATCCCAGAAGATCTGTGAATCCCTGACTAGACTGGTGTTTTCAATATTGAAGTTTTAATATTGAAGTCAATTTGTTCAGTGTGTATGCAATTATTGAAATATTGGTTTCAATATTCACTTCAATATTGAAGTTTCTTTTCAATGTCACTTTGAAATGCTATTATTTCAATAATTTGTCTAATGTGTAGATAGCTTTAGCCTATCAATAATCAATACTGTAATAATTCTTTAAGTTGAGATAATGCGGCTGCAACGTTCCTCTTAAGGAATCGGACTTCTGACTAACCTCGGACTAACCTCCAATCCTGGCGACCCTCCGCCAAGCGCCAGCTCCTTGCGGCACCTTAGCAGCACCCCGAGCTTTTTAAGGACATTGTCCAGTACTTCGTTCTATCGATTTCTAGGGCGTCCTCTATAGTCATTGTCCCTTCAGTATTAAGAGATTTCTAGGAATTCTTTCAGCTGGCATTCGATTAACTATAGCATAGGTCGCTGCTGTATCCTAGGTTATTTGCCAGTTATCGTAACAATCTTAGTTTTACGAGGAGAGGTTGTTTTTAGCCCTGTTATCTCCTTGCCTAACCATCGTTTCGTGACTTCCCACTAGATTTGGTTACCCAATCATCGATCACTCACCTAAATATACCAGGGCCTACCAGGCATCTAGCCCGTTTAGAGGTGAACACCCTTCCCCCGCATTTAGATTTATTAAAAAAATAAATCTTGCTCAACTTTTAAGCCGATCTTTTAATGCTGATACAAATTATTTGATAAAGATTATTAATTTGAAAGTCTTAAATGTCTTAAAATAAACCTTGAAGTTTAAATACTATGATAAAATTTACAATAACACAGCTCAAATAAAAATATCATACTTCTTAAAGTTTTTTTTAGTTGCAAAACTTTTTGAAACGTAATTTTAAAATTTTTTATGTCGAATATTTTAGAGGTAAGGTTGATATAAATGAGGCGTCGTCATTAGCCTTTAGAGCAGAATTGTAAATCTTAAATTTAGAAACCAATTTTACTTAAATCTCCAAGCATTCTCAATAATTTTTGAAACCTTAATTAACTATAAAACATAAGAAAACTTAAAGTTGTAAGATATCCCTAGCAGCTATGCTATTACATAATTTGTTTCATTCCAGTTTAATATTCTACAAAAATGAATACTTTAAAATCACAAAAAAAAATTGGAGAATACAAGTCTGGCTCTTAAAACTGATTAAAAATTTGAACACATAAAAATTTATCTCTTAATTTGAAAGATACTGCACAAAATGCCCAGAGATAAATGGCCGAAACGAAATTTCCCAAAGAAGTTACTCTTCTTGGGTGTAAGGGCCCAAATAAATTCAAACTGATCCTCGAAAATATTTAACCTGTAAAGATTTATGTCAAATTGTCATAGGCTGAGGGCTTAGGATCATAGTTTAGAGGTCCTTAGCATAAATTACTTTTACCTAATCATTTATTGCCAAATTTTATAGGCTAAATATTTTCTAGTAATCAGCCTGAGCATATTTGGACCTTAAGGCTTGCCTATCTGGAACAGTGAGAAAATCTCAATTCAAATTGGAAATGATTTCATAATTTACTACCCCATTTTACCATACATGGTTTTTTCAAAATAAATCTGTCAAAATTGAAAAATTTTTTGTATGGAAAATATTTTAAAAGGGGGGTCTGAAATTTCAAGATTTTTCTTTCCACTTTTCTTCTTTCAATTGTCTAAAACATTCAAAATTTAAGAACAGTAATGAAACCTGTCTATATTGTAAAAATGTCAAGTTTCAGTACTTGCTTGGAATGAAAGAAATCAAATTTTAAAATATAAAACTTATGTTTTTTCCCAGGTTTTAATACAAATAAAATGTTTTTCAGCAATTAATGTGCCAAATTCAATGGAATCTACACTCTTAGAAAAGTTTAGACGTGATTACTAATGAAAATTAGTTGTTCGGGTGATTATTATCAAATCTATTTAAAATAGTTCTTATATTCTTAAAACATTATACTCATAATAAATTTATTAGTAATGAGAATATAAGACAATATTTGTGGATAAGTTGCGGCAATTATTTCATAATGCTTTCATACAATTATATTTGCTTGTGTTAATTAAATGAAATCATTATCCCAACTAATATTGGTCACTAATTCCTTTTAGTTCTCACAACCAATGTAAATAGATGGGCCCATATTTTCATAAAGTTATGACTACTTTTCCAATAGTAAAGAGTGATTTTTATTTTAGTAATGCGTTGAAGCTCTTTCGAATTTTAAGCAACTAATAAGAAATATGCATCACAATGAATGCTATATAATAACCACAACTAATATCATATAGTTATTACAGCCAATAAGATGGGTATCAACCCCATTTATTTAGTAATTGGAACTAATATGTTATAGTACCCATTACTATTTTGATTTAGTTGTGATAACTAAATGAAAAGGATACTTTAACTAACTGTGGTCAACTATTTCATTTAGTTACCCAAACTAAATATATAGTTGGGTCTATATTTACTATATTTTATAGTTCTAATAACTGCATATGAGCTTGTACGAACTAATTTTTTCTAAGAGTGTACAACAGATTGTATCAATTTCTTCTATTCCTTTTATTCTGTTTTAGAGGTGTTGATAAATAATAATTTGCTTTCACAATTTCATTCACTTTTTTTTTTTAAATAAATTGATTCTGTTTAAGCTCTTTTGCACTGGATCCCATGTCGCAACTTATTAGGGGAAGAGAAGCAATATTATTGAGAGTCAGTCAGAATATTATTTTTGAAGGTCACATCCAGTGAGAAATTCTTGTTTTCTGGGTTCTCTCTCGTGCTGTCTTTTGTCCTCACATTTTTTTTTAATGAATCCCCTTGAATCACATGATTCAACTTCTCTATCTCGTCGAATTCTGGAATTTTTACTGTGGAGAATTAACCTTTTTTCTTTCATTTGACTGTATTCTTGAGCGGCAGGTCGATTAAGAAGGAGAAAATGGAGGGGAGTAATAAAGGGGGACAGAAGAGATAAAAGAAAAAATGTAAAAGAATATCAGGAAATTTACGATTCCCTGACCCACATTTCTTCGATAGCAATTTTTTTTAAAGTCAAATTTAACTCCGCCCCCTCCCCCTCATCCACCTTACACATGTGGACCTCAAAGAAGATGTATGCGAATACAAAGATGTACACCTTTCTATACTTTTGTATTTTCTTGTTTATTACCAATGCAGTGTCCCAAAGCTAAAAAGTTTAAATTTCATGCTTCTGGCTTAGCCCCTGTTCCTTTGCCCCTGCATATCCAACAGAACATAGGTAATTTGTATGGAAGTTGTTCTATAGATTGAAACAACACAATCGACTCACACAATTACAAGGCAATCTTTTTACCGTGCTTTAAGCCAAAATCATCAAACATATTTGGCGACCTTGAAAATCTAGTTTCAATCGTCGCGAGTATTTTTATTTCATCCGCTGCCTCTTTATTCTCTTCCTTCTCTCTTTTATATAGTTGTATTTTGTTGATAATGTGTTGGAGAAGAGAGCAAGAGAGCGAAAGAAACTGGAGTCTTTTTGAAGTATATAGATAGAACGCAAGATGCTGATGTTATTCTTTATATGCTTCTTTGTAAAAATACACTTAACACAAAAAATTGATGCACTATAAAAATTCTTTAAGAAAAAAATTATTTTTTTTTAAGATTGAAAATTTAAAATGCGAAATGGATTAAAATGACAGTGCAGTTTTATCCATTTTTGTAAAATGGAGTTATTATTTTATTAATACTCTGAAAGAAATAATTTGCAAAAGGGTGTAAAAGGGTGCAAAAATCGATTAATTTTGGAGATGAATTTCGAATTAAACGAAAAATTTGCAATTGGGTGCAAAAATTTGCAATTTGGCAAATATTTGCCAATTATTGCCTCCCTTTGCAAATTTTTGCAAATTTTTACCTCCGAATGAGCACTATAGTAGCGCCATCTGTGGTGAAACACCATAAATATGATTTGGCATTCTTGTCTGTCGCATTAACACAAAATAGACGTACACATACTCTCAATGAAAATGGTAATTGCACTCTTCAATTTTTACTCCACTACCACCGTAGACACTTTTTTTTTCAAAAACTTTTCACTTTATCTATTATTTACCTAATTTCTTAGCAAATTTTGCCCATTTTTCTGCATTTAAACACTGACATTTGCAAGAATTTTTGTCGTCGGACTATTACTGAATGAACCATCCAACATGTCAAAAATTTTTGCATTGGGATGCAACCTCGCGAACAAATCTTTCAAAAATCTCACTATTTAGGTCTTTTCGTCAGAAAATATTTGTCACAAAACACTCCAAAGACCTGAGCAATCTTCTGAACCACAAAATTTCTTTTTCCCAAAAAAATGTTTGTCAATTTTCCTACAAAACACGGCTCAATTTTCACCTTATTTCTGTCGGCGCCGTGTTTTTGTGAATCGTAATAAAATTCTCTACCGTAGGAGCTTTTCTTACCATTTTCCACTATTATAGTTATTGAGAAAACACGCGAAAACTCTCACCACTTTGCTAATTAACTGCACTGTGAATTATTATTTTGTCTGCCATTTGACAATTCTGAGCGGCACTGGAACTGGAAGCCATTGGAAATTGCTTATTTTGTCGCGTGCAAAATGGCAAACTTTTGCATCCTTTTACATCTTTTTGCAAAACAAAGTTGATTGAATTCGAATTGACCAAAAAATCGATTGAAATTAATCGATTTTTGCAAAAAAGTCGATTGGAGCCAGGGTTACTACCCTTTTTGGTTAATTACATGGAGTGGGTGTTCTCCTTTTGCATCCTTTTGCAAATTATTTTTTTCAGAGTAGTGTACAC
Organism: Phlebotomus papatasi; assembly: GCF_024763615.1. NCBI lineage: Eukaryota > Metazoa > Arthropoda > Insecta > Diptera > Psychodidae > Phlebotomus > Phlebotomus papatasi. The sequence continues at coordinate 11,872,254 of NC_077223.1, forward strand.
GTGTACTGTACATTGTACAGCTTTTGTATTTTTCAGCTTTTCAAGTTCACTAGGAAAATTAAAGGAACTAAAAGAAAATTAGCATTAGGCTTTAAAATAATATTTACAAAGAATACCTGGGAAATTTTGTATGTCCTGCAGTGCAAAGATTGTAACAAAGTTAAAAAATCAGATTTTAAGGGTTTAAAAGTTTTGCAATATATAATGCAAACATATCTAAATTTATAAATTTATTTATGTTTAAAATATTTTAAATTATATTTTCTGAAATTCCAATTTTATTCAATTAAATTCAGCCATATTGGGGTATGATTTTCAGAGATCTTTGAATTGAAGAGCTTACTTTGCGGTAATCGTCGTAGTAACGATTACTTACAGTAAGTTCATCTGAAGTAAAAAAAAAAACAAATTTCTGTTAGTAAAATGAGGTAAAATCGTACGTGAAAGAAGAATTGAAAAAAAAAATAAAATTCTATTTTTGGGAATATTTTATACAAAAAAATCATTCTTTTTCTATTACCGTACCTATTATCGTACCTATTTTACGTACGTGTTTAACTTATCTGATAACAAAAAATAGGGTGGAATCACCAGTTCTCGCCAGTGCCCCACTTCTCGCCACTTACATTGAAATCGCTATTTTTCGCAATTTATGAAATAAATGAGTCGCAATTTTTTTGTATTGTTTCTGCTTCTACGCATAGAATCGAAAAATAATAATTATTCGTTTTGGATTCACGATTTTCATCACATTTTAGAGCAATATTTTAAGCAAGTGCATCGAATCCAACATCTCTTACCAAATGTACTAAGTGTCGTCAAATTTTCATTAGGCCAAAAATACCTATTTGGGTAAATAATTTGTCTATTGAATATTTAATTGCACTTGTGGAATACATAAAATTTGTATTTAGTCAATTAATATTTCATTTTATATTATTTTTGTATAAAAATGAGGCATGGCGAGAAGTGGTAATATTCTGGAATTGATTTTACCACCTGTCGCCATATCTTTTCAATAGGCGACGCTAACTTCACTTCGTACATTCTCAGTTGTCAAATCTGCATTGTTTACTTTCTGCAAAAGCCCCATAATTTGATTTCTCAAATAAAAGTGAAGAAAAATCATTTAAAGAGAGTAATAATAAAGTGATCACAAGGAAAGAGAAATGGTGAATGTATTCTTTTCATAGCATTGCCTAAAATAACCGAGTGTGGTTCTTTTCAAGTGGGTGGCGAGAAGTGGTTACAAATTTTACAAAACTGGCGAAAAGTGGTAAAAAGTGGCGACGAAATGGTTATTTTTGCATTATTAATAAAAATCAGTTTTTTAAGTAGTCCAGCGTTATGTTCTAGGATTATTGTTTTCACGTATCTAGAGCCAATACATCTAAGTAACTTTGTGTCAAATTTGACTTATCTTGTAACAAGGATTCAAAAGTTATGATTAAAAGAATTTAATTTTTTCCTAAACATGGCGATAGCCGGTTATTCCACCCTACTGTTTTTTGACTACTGATGATTCTACTCTGTGAGTAATCATGAATATACTTTTTAAATTAAAAAAATAATAATGAATATTTCACAGAATACAAAATGTTGTACTTCGTGACCCACGTAACCCTTGAACAAGTATAATTCATAATTTTTTTTCTTTGTTTTCGCTCTTCCTATTACTTGTTTTGAACTAAATTTTACTTGAATACAAAAGAAATTAAACATACATTTTTAAAGTAATTTTTAATTTTTTAACTTTGAATTTATTATTAAAAAAAAGTATTTTAAATTATATTTGAAAGTATTTTTAAGTTGATAATTAATTAATTTCACTTTTATTTGTTTTTTATTTGTATGCGTTTTGTTTTTTTTTCTTTTGCTACCTTATTTACTACTAATTTGCACTAAACTCTGACAGAGGCGATCTGAATTTATGATTGATTTGTTCATAATGACTTACGTATTATCTGCCAATTGTATTAGGTGTTGAGTATTTTAATAAGTTGAATTGAAATTGAATGACGAAAAATAAGAATTATTCTAATTCTTTTGATGATTTCTATAATAAAAATCACATGGGCTTAAAGCTTAAAGCTATTTGTGAAAAGTTCAAAAGACAAAATCACGACCATGAATATAAAGCTCATTGTATACTCGATTGGATAATTTTGAGCGGTTTTCAAAGCAGGGGAAGTTGGGGTTACTTTGAATTGTGTGGTACTTACATTGTTACACAATTGTTTTCGCATATTTTTAAAATATTTATAAGGCCCATAGTATCCCTCAGAAATATTTAGAAAAATTCTACGTAATATGAATATTCTATCACATTATGAATTTTTATTGTGTTTAGAATATTTTGAAATTTTGATGAATCGGTAAAAGCAAATTTATTACCATCAGGCTGATTCATTTGCGTAAAGACGTAATTCTACGTTTAACAAAGATTAAATTGCCTCAAATTAACAATGTTAGTTTAAACAGAAAAAAGGAGGTAAATGACAGACTTTTTTTTTAACAAACATGAAAAATCATTAAGTTGGGCACAAAAGGTGAAATTAAGACGATTTTTCTCTCTATTGAATAAAGAAAAGCTATTTTGGTTTGTTGACGAAATCAGATAAATTATTCCTTATTCTAGTTTTCTTTTAAAATTTCCTGTAATGACATTTTACTGATAGATTTTTAATTTATTTGACTTCAATATTAATAAACTAATTACAGATATTTTGCAATGTCATTAAGATTTTTATCAGAAAATGTAAAAATTTAGCATAAAAAAAATCAGAGTATGGTAATAAAATGCAGAGGAGGATATAACAGAAAGATAAATCCTACATAAGAACTTCACGGTTTCTATGGCATATAGGGGAGACTGGGGCACATGTAACCATTTTCGATAGATGCGAATTTGAGGTGATTTTCCAAGGACACCGTGATTTTTTGGAAAATATTTCTTAGCTCATGTTTTACCCTTGGGTATAGGCAATTCGTCGAGGGTAATGCGGATGCTGGAAAACAATTGAGTTTTCCATAAAAATAAAATTTGTGTCCCTGTGCATTTTTCTCTTTTCACAAAATACCTGGGGTAGAAGTAACCACTTTCTGGGGAGGATGTAAACACCTTTTTTCCCACTCTTGAAATTAACTTTGCACCACTCTCGATTATTTTAATTACTTAAGAGATATATAAAGACTGTATATTTTTCAAAAAATCATGACACTTTTTACAAAGAATAATTAAAATAGCAAAAAAACTAAAAGCATGCATATCAAAGACATTTTTCAATGGATTTTCCCCATATTTTGACATCATGTGACTTTTTATTTAACACAGCGCCACCAATTTTTTTCGTAATCTATGAATTATAGATATTTCGCAGAAAGGTCAATTTCCCGCTCTTTTACCTACTCATTTTGTGAAATTGAATTTGCTGGTTACATCTACCCCAAATGCTGTTTTCTGACCAATTATTAATTCTTTTGAAATAATGAGAATCTCAATTTGTCTAGTAAATCCATAAATATAATCCTAAAAGATGTAGGAAAGAACTGGTATTGCTACATTTCGATTATTTTACACAGTTTTTAATTTCCAGGTGGAAATCCAAATGACCAAAATAATTGAAATATCAACATTTTCGGGAAAAATGATTTTTATTTTTAAAGTATTAGGATTTTATTGACCAATTCTTCTGTGGACATACATCCCCATGGTATCTATGAATGCTTATGGGTTTTATCCTCTGGAGTCTTAAAATTAATGAAAAAAATCACAGTGTTTACAACTACCCCAGATTACTACTGCCCCAGTTCCCCCTAGGTACATATGTTTGAGAATTAAATGAAGCCTATTGATTTCAATTGTTGACGAGTTGTTAAAAAAAAATAACACTAAAGAGGAAGACAAAAGTTTCGAGTCAAAGTCACACAATTTGCATAATTCCAATTCCTTTTAATTGAGATATTGTTTTCATATATGGTTACTGATGACATTGAAAATTAATAATAAATTAAGCACACACTTGCAAATTTTCAGCCACTTGCAGATGCAGAGTTTTAGCTGTCTAGGGAATGAAATATCAGTGAATCTTAATTTTCAGAATTATTTCAATTATTTAGAAGTGAATAATGAACATTGATGTTGGGTGTAAAATTATTTTTCATTGGCGACATCACTTCTGGCATGAATGAATGTATTTGTTAACATAGCAGAAAAACGTGTCACAAGAATTTATTTGGCAATAACTTCTGTGCATTAATTTTAGTACTTTGTATTGATTACTTTGACATTTTCTTATGCGCTATTGACGGCTCCCACATTATTTATCGTGTAAAATTAATCTTTTCATGTTTCAAAAAAAAAACAAATGTTCCAAAATGGAATGCAAGTCTACAACCAATTTAATCTCTATTTTAGAACACCTAAATTTCAACCTAAAATTCAATTAATAGGGTCGAAGGAACACCTGTTCTGTAGAGAATACCTATTGGCGATTTCATCAAAATACTGAAATTTAATTAATGTATCTAATAAAATGCAATTAATATAACGTTTTTTCATTAATCTTCCCTTTTCTTTAAGGTGAGATGTTTAAATTTCATATCTAAAATGGTACAAAAGAGAATGCCAATAGGTCACTATACGATTTCTTAAGTGCCGATAGGTGTTCCTTTAACCCTATTTTTTTGCGATTATTAGACGGTGAGTAAAATTTAGGGTAAATGTCCTAATTCAAAACCATTTCCAGATGCTTTAACTTTGACAGAAGATTCAACACATTAAGTTCATATTTTTTCTGAAGAGAGTTACATAAATTTGCTCCTTGACTCTTCTAGAATGTTACTGTTTAGTGAAAATTCTTTAGATATAATTTGAATACTTCTTAAATACAAGAAAAATACGTGAGTGTAAAATGCTTCTATTGGAAACAAATTAATCCAAATGGAGACAAGGAAAGTTTCTAATTGGAGACAAACAGTATAAGTGAAACCGCGACGAAAGGCTTCCAAAACCTTGTTGAGTTGCTCTTGAGTGCAGGATTTGTTCTTATTCCTGATTTCTTCTACTTTCCCATCTAAAACAATAAGAAAATCTCTCCAAAAAAATCGTATTTCTGGGGTTTCCTATTGAAGCATTTGCAGACACTTCAGAAAAACCCTTTTTGTTCACGAAATAGCTAATTATTTCATTTGAAAACTTCACGTACCATTAACAATAAAGATTAGCACTTAATTTAACTAAAATTATACAAAAATATGACATAAATATTAAACAAAACGAATAAATAACAGTCACTTTATTGTGTTTTTCATTGTAAAACATGGTCGATCGATGAAAAATTCGATGGTGAAAAGGTACACTTTTAATTTTTCTGAGAAATTAACAAATTAAAATTTGTGAATATGAATGGATTTTCGCTTTATTTGGAGCAAAATTAACTAAATAATGAAACTGAGGTATAGAAAATATACAAATATAATAATTTAGTACTGTATTTATCATAAAAATAATTACGTTTCCATTTGGAATAGAGGAAAATTTCCATTTGGAGCAGGTTTTGAATTAGCTTAATTTACCCTACAATCCTAATCTTAGAATATCAATATCTTAAAATATAGGTCTACTAATAAGTTCTGATTCTGAGAGAGTACATGAGATAAACAAAATATAATTCCTAATTATTCTTTTATAATCTTATTATTATTTGATCCCATGGTTCTTTAAAATTGATTCAATTTTAAAAACTAGGGAAAACTGTCCTGTTTTTAAAATATATTGCGAAGTTGCATTCATCCAACGGATTTTACATGGATTTTGAGATTGATACACCATCAAATTCTTTGAAATCTAACGATTTTTTTGTTTACATTGAAAATTTGTGGAGTGAATTCGGGCCTGACTGAATCGACATTCTCTCAAAACATGCGTACTGTCCAAAAAAAGTTACAGTGAGAACGAATTGCAATAAATAAAGCGCATTTGCTTTAAAAAAAAAACCCCGAAACGGGGACAATATGTCAACAAAATTTTTAAAATTCAACTGTCTCACGGATTTCATTATGTCACCCGAAAAAAAGAGTCCACGGATAAGCGAGAGTCTACTGTAAATAATCTCCTATTCTATCGTTCATTTATATATGATAAAACCTATGCAGTAGTGGCGGATAACATATTGGATCATGGTGCTATTTCAATGAAAAATTAACATTTTTTTTAACACTTTACTGTTCAATCAACTTTTTTTCGTATTGGTTCTTGTCACGACTCTGCTTGGTGGTTTTAGCATACGGCGAGCACTGTACAAAACAGTCAAGACAGGAACCAATATAAAGAAAGGCAAAAGCACTTGAGAACTGTAAAGCGGTGAAAAATATATTCATTTTCCATTGGAACAGGTATCGGAATAAATGTCATAAGTAATATTTTGGTCACCAGGAGGTCTCTATTTTACACAGATTACGTCAATAGTATTCTGACAATAAAATAAAAAAAATACTGTCAATTTTACAGTTTTAAACACACTTATTTATTTATTTTTAAACCACATTTAATTCAAAATGAATATTGTCCTTTTGTACTCGTAATGGAAGAATTACCCAGTCCGTGAATTGTGGACTGCAGGAACGCCACTTTCTTTCGTGCTTCCTGAACTATCGTAGACCGGTGACAGTGCTAGCACCAGATGAATCTGAAATTATGTTACCAGTTGCACAATTTTTTCCAAACAGAGTGGCCACGGTTCGTCCCCTAGACCGGGGACTTTTTCGCTGTAAGGTGGAATCACCAGTTCTCGCCAGTGCCCCACTTCTCGCCACTTACATTGAAATCGCTATTTTTCGCAATTTATGAAATAAATGAGTCGCAATTTTTTTGTATTGTTTCTGCTTCTACGCACAGAATCGAAAAATAATAATTATCCGTTTTGGATTCACGATTTTGATCACTTTTTAGAGCAATATTTTAAGCAAGTGCATCGAATCCAACATCTCTTACCAAATGTACTAAGTGTCGTCAAATTTTCATCAGGCCAAAAATACATATTTGGGTAAATAATTTGTCTATTGAATATTTAATTGCACTTGTGGAATACATAAAATTTGTATTTAGTCAATTAATATTTAATTTTATATTATTTTTGTATAAAAATGAGGCATGGCGAGAAGTGGTAATATTCTGGAATTGATTTTACCACCTGTCGCCATATCTTTTCAATAGGCGACGCTAACTTCACTTCGTACATTCTCAGTTGTCAAATCTGCATTGTTTACTTTCTGCAAAATCCCCATAATTTGATTTCTCAAATAAAAGTGAAGAAAAATCATTTAAAGAGAGTAATAATAAAGTGATCACAAGGAAAGAGAAATGGTGAATGTATTCTTTTCATAGAATTGTCTAAAATAACCGAGTGTGGTTCTTTTCAAGTGGGTGGCGAGAAGTGGTTACAAATTTTACAAAACTGGCGAAAAGTGGTAAAAAGTGGCGACGAAATGGTTATTTTTGCATTATTAATAAAAATCAGTTTTTTAAGTAGTCCAGCGTTATGTTCTAGGATTATTGTTTTCACGTATCTAGAGCCCTTACATCTAAGTAACTTTGTGTCAAATTTGACTTATCTTGTAACAAGGATTCAAAAGTTATGATTAAATGAATTTAATTTTTTCCTAAACATGGCGATAGCCGGTTATTCCACCCTAGATCCGATACCTTATCCACTGATCCACTGAGGGACTTTGTAGGGATGATTCTATTTTTTTGTCCACCACTGTATATCCTGCAATTTTTGACTGTTCGATCTAAATCCTATTTGTTGAGTAGCTTATTTACTATCAAGCTAATACAATTTTATATGGATGATAAATTCTACTATCCCCTTTTTTTCGTTGTGTAAAGTTAATTGATGACTCTTGTTCTTGTCATCAATTAACTTGTTCATGCAATTTTCCCAACATTTTTAATTCAATTCTATCTGCCTCTCGGGACATTTTTATTGCTAAAAAGCTCAACTTTCTATACTTTTAGAATTGACAGAACTCACACAAACATTGAAAGTGCCTCGTCTCAGTAAATTTCTTGATGTTGAATTAACAAAATGCTTGTGAGGGCTGACAACGCAGCTGAAGAGTTGTGCTTTCGCGCCGGCAAACTCTCAGAATCTTTCTCACAATAAATCGCTTGGTATTTGTGAGAGAGAATAGCCCAGAGTGTTGAGAAGCATTTGTGCCAATAGTCGTAGTCGTGATAGACTCACCAGTTTCATTCCAGCCGGTTACATGGTCGGGTCCGCGACTCTGACGTTGCATCTCTGAGATAATGCACGTCACAGTAAATCACATTGGACTCGTATAGAGATTAATTAAGTGAAAATTGGATATCCTGAAAAAAAAACAACTCCAAAGGGGTAGTGTTTGATTTTTCTGTGCAAAAATTTCAATGCCAAAAGTCTTTGCTCCAGTGTAGTAGATTGTAGGTATAAGAGTGTAATAAATGTTGGAGAGGTTAGGAGGAAGAGATGGAGAAAAAAAAATCTCAATTTGCCAACTGCTATGCGTCTTGAGATGTGAATTAAGAAATTGCCACGGAAGAGTTAATTTTCACAGTGTATCGAGATATTATTACATTTTTTCTTTTATTTCTCCTTGACTAAACGCGCGCGAAGGAATATAATTTCCAGGCGCTAAGGAATTTTGCTAGGCAGTGGTGTGTCATTAGAAAATTTTTCAAAGTGAAAAGTGATGTTTTTCATTTATTGGAAGCGTGACTCTGATGAGGGAAATTCTTTTGCTAATTTTTTTCTGCATTTAATGTGGTTTTTCTGCACATTTACGACGCAATTTCAATTTTTTTTGTCGACTCTGTAGAATTTTGTATATCTCACTTATATACTGGCTGTTTTCGCGATGATTTCTTGTAGGTGTGTCTGCCTAAAATTTTTGGCGACAAAAAAAATCCATCATCTGAATACAAATGACTGAAGCATTTTCCAGCGCAGAATAATCATAAACAAACCTATTTGATAGTAAACTTCCCTTGAAGTAAAAATGTCTGGTATATAAATAGTAAGAATATAGCCCGTTAATTGACATTGCCTGTGATGTTAAAATTTACACTATGTATAGTGTATTTTCTATAGATGTAGACTTTCTGTAATCCAGACGACCATGAACTGTTTGCTAAAGACAAACTTGACCGATATGTATAATATTGGCGTGTCTCATATGCGTCTCTATGTTTTCCCTCTTGTAGTCATTGTTGTTCAATATGAAGTGTTAAAAATCCGTCTGTGTTTACACACGGTTTTACTGTGTGAGACGCGACATCATATCAAATTTGATAACACAGTGCATTTGGGAGTTGGCAAAGTAATTCTCAGTCTAAGATAGAAGTACAATTTTTTCAGTTCAAAAATAACATCATATAGACAATTTTTTGTACATTGATAAGCAAATGCACTTGTTATCAATATTTTCTGTAAAAAAAAATACGATTTTCATCCATCTCACTCTCTTCCTTTCTTAGCAATTTTTTGCTAGTCGCAATTTCTTGATTCACATAAAATTGCAAGTTTAGGGGAAAATGGGGTTAATTTAGCTGGGGGGATAACTTGTAACCCCTGCACACTCGAAATTGAAGAAAAAAATTGACAATCTTTCTTACACAAGCATAAAAAATGCTTTATTAATATTCCAAATATTGATGAAATTTTTATAATCATCTCGCTCACTTTAATAGGCAGTTTCGAAAACATGTTTACAAAACATAAGTCATTGTGAGGTGTATATAATGCGTAGAAGTCACACACAATGTGTTTGCTTGTAGACGAAATTTAATTCTTGAAATGTGTCTTGACTTAAAAGTAAACGGTTTTATATTTTTAACAAGATATGTTCAAAAATTTTAAAATATTTTATTTTGCAAAAAGTTGCAAAATTGCATAAAATACTAGGGTGGAGTAAGTACTTTTGGCCACTTTAAGATTTCATGTGCTTGTAATTTTTATAATATTTATTTAAATAAAATGAAATTTTGTACAAAGATACCTTAAAGCCGTTCCTTCATAATAATCCAAGAGAATTCCTAAAATTTTTTGGGTATTTTAGTGAAAAATGCAGTACTTTTCAGTACTTTTGGCCACTTTGTAAGCACTTTTGGCCATTGTGTGTAAGCACTTTTGGCCACTTGTTTCCAATAGAATTTTAATAAAATAACAGAAGAAATAGCTTTCGAAAACTTTCACAAATACACAGCACAAGTCCTATTCTTATTTAACACCAATTTTATGTGATTATTAGAGTATTTTAAATGACTTTTTGCACATTTTCTATTTGATGTAAAATCAGTCAAAAGTCACGATCGTTTTTACTGAAATCCGCGAGGTGCGCCACGTGTAAAATGTATGGAAAAATGAATGGCCAAAAGTACTTACACAGCCGAAAAAAGTAAGCTCTTTTAGTTTTAGCCACATTCGATTTTCATTTAATTTGTTAGAAAATCTTATTAAGGATGATATCACAATAAAATTTAGTCAATTAAGAAATGGTCTTTCACTGAATAACATCAAATATTTTCATCAAAAATATGAAATAATGCAAAACAATTTCTCTTAACATTAACAAATTTCTTAAGAATCTCATGTTTTTTTTAGTGATTGTTTACCTTGTCGAGAATTTTTTTCAATAACTTAGAATTAATCAAGTCGATACAAAATCAAATATGGTTTTCTAATTCGTTAGATTAGAGGTCACGAAATAAGACCCATTTTTCTGTTCTAAATAAACTCATAATTGTCTTACAATGTGATTTGACTTTAGGTGGCCAAAAGTGCTTACATGGCCAAAAGGGCTGACTCTACCTTGCATTGAGAATCCTTAGAGATTATGGAAGTAATTACAATGAGACAAATGAGACAATGAGCCTCGTTACTTTGATTGTCTCAAACAGTAATTACTTTCTCGATTTTAGAGCTCTCTCCGGGTTTAGATTTATACTGTACCGATTCGAAAGTAATATCAGTAATAAGCCGTTGAAAGTTCGAAAATTTAAATCGACCGAGTTTGCACAATAAATTCATGAAAAGGACATTTATTTTAAGATAAATTACTATTCAAATGTTTTTGTCATCATGGGACTCTGCAAAACTACATAAAAAATCACTTTTTGCAGTAAACATTTACGAACTATTGTTGACAATTGAAGTGTCAAGAATTTCGAAAATTCAAAGTGGAAGAACAGCTAACGTCTAATGTGGCGAGTATGCGAACTTATACTTTAGATTTCCGGTCCATTTTTGAATAGGTTTTACTTGGTTTTAAAGTAACTTTGCCTTTAAAAGGCAGAGGCAATGTTAAGACTTCGAAATTCGATCAGTAAATTTGAACCATGAAGAAGTCAATTTTTTTTATCTGGTGTGATACCCAATCTTAGAAATTTCAAACTCTGGCTGTGAACAGACAGTGTGGTGAAGGGGGTGTTCATTTATCTCAAAAAAACCATATTCGGATTATTCAGAAAACCTTTTTTTAAGTATACAATACACATTTCCAATTTTTTTTATAAAATCAATAGAAAATAAAAATTTTACTTAAAAAAAATGTCTTCATGTTTTTAGGTAGGGTAAGTGTGCCTAATTCCGGCCAGCTTGCAATTTCGGCCACATTTTTTGTTCCTCGAATTTCCATAAACTTTTAGATTTTACGTACTCTAGAGATTATACAATGCAAAAGAATAACAAAAAATGTAGCTACGACAAACGAGATGACGTGAAAAAGATATTGGAAGAATTCCCGAAGGGCAAGGAACTATGAGAATGAAGGTGGCCGAAATAGGGCACCAAAGCTATGTCTACATTTTTATTCTTTTTAAAATGTATTAAGAATGCTTTTAAAGTAAATAAAGACGATAAGTTGTCTACAAGGTTCCAAGCAACACGCTTAAAGAAAAACGAATAAAAAAATCAATTTATATTAAAAATATTGCATTTCAAACTTGAGACTTTGCCACTTGCATGCAACTATGCCGAAATTTGGCATACTTACCCTATCTAAACTCAAGTATTAATAAATGATTTGAAGTTTTTTGACTTACATTTAAGTGCATTTATGAATGAACTAAGTATTAATAAAAAAAAATATCCTAAAAAGTCGTCAATCACTACAATACGACAAATACAAACCATGCATTTATCAAATAAGATTAATTTAATTTAAATTTTTGGTTATACCAAATAGGCTCGGAATTTACTACCCCCAGCCCGAGGCAAATTTAAGTGTCTGTCGAGGACTTGACAGTTTTAAACTGCACATTTCTATATAAAGCTGGATATTTTTATTTATGGGTCATAAAAACCTAATAGGAAAGAAAATATTTGTCATTTTTTTTAAAAATTTGCTAAAAAGATCTAGATCCGCAAATCTAGTTCAAAATCCGGTTGGTTACTTTGCAAATCTTTCCTTTTGGGATTTTTTGCAAAGTACATACGAAGAAAAGCCTTTATTTTTAGCCTAAATCTGCCCCAGCCTCTCCTATATTACAATAGCTAACGCATTTTAAATTTTGAGATTTTGAAGTTTTAAAGAGTAAAAATTTTAGGAAATGGTATAACAGTGAAAATGTGATTAGAAATTGTGAATTATTGTAGAGTTCTTAAAAGAAAGTACATAAGGAGGAATCAAAAGGAGCAAAAATGATGAAAAAAGAGAAACCCATGCTGTCCGTAGCGGCAATAATTCAAGCACAGGGAAAGCTCTGGGACAGGAGCTTTGCAGGTATATTAAAAAAAAAACTATAATTTATATTAAAAATCCCTAAAAGAGTATTTTGTAAAGAAAAGGTGCTAAAAATTTATGGTTCTTTTGCCATTTTAAAAACTCTCACCAATATTAGATTAGAAAAATTGCTTTTGGCTGCACAAAAGCAAATTGCTTCTCTCTTTCTGGCTCCAATTGCTGAGGAAAATGTCATGAAAATGGTGAAAAGTGTCGCCTTGAAGTGAATGTGTGTGCAGAGAGACCTAAAATAATTGTGCATGATGTAGACAATGGCAGAAACATTGGCATTGGTCATGAACGTGATTTAGCCAATGTTAACCATTCCACCCAGTAACATTCGGAGCCTCGTCAGCAAAGTGTCTGCGTCTCTGTTGGGGATGAAAATTGAATGTATATTGTGGCGTCTGCGATGAAAATTGCAGTATGAGATGGGGTAACTCTGAAAATGAGTGTGCCTGTGAAAAGTCCTGACAAGCTCTTGTGTCTCACACCCCTTGTGACATTGTATATAGCAAATTACACAACATTTTCCATCCCTACCTCAACAAAACTTCAATGTTCTGCTTGAAAATAGCAGACTTGCAAGCGACAGTCAGACGTCGCTTTAGGAGGATGGTTGGGTTGTTGGTCTTCTCCTTGGGAAAATAGCGATGGGATGGGATTTGATGGAGAATCCTTCACATTCAGTAACAAGGATGATTTTGCAGAAAAGATGCACAAGCGCATGTGTACAGTTTTTCCTTCAACCTACGCGCTCATTGCATGTTTGTATAGGTCGGGGCTCTACACGGTAAAAAATTTCGGCACGTATTTGTTCCAAAAATTAGCTCGTCCACGGACACCATAATTTTTGGCATAATCTTGTTCATTTTATGAGACTCAAAAAGATACCCAATATTAGTAACGAATTTGTTCCAAATTGTAGCTCGTCCACGGACACCATAATTTTTGGAACAAATTTGTACCTTCTAGGAAGAACAAAGATACCCAATAATAGTAACGAATTTGTTCCAAAATATAGGTCGTCCACGGACACCGAAAATTTTTGGAACAAATTTGTATCTTCTAGGAGGAACAAAAAGATACTCAATATTAGTAATGAATTTGTTCCAATAAATAGCTCGTCTAGTATAAAAGCGTATCCCTCCTCTCACACTCAGTCACCCGTCACTGAAGTGAAGAGGACGCCAAATCTGTGACAATTTTCGTGCTACATGGTTTCACTTTTTTTAATTCGAGATTCCTTTCCCCTCTTGCTGCCAGCACTCGCATATGATTTCGTCATGCACGCGTCTGTATAAAATACTCTTAAGTTGATTCTTATTTGATGTTCCTTATGGACTTTCGCCACCGAAATCCATCTCGACTGAAGTATAGGCCTTAACTGTAAGGCGAAATCACTTACACGGATTTGTTCCCGACAATGGGAACAAAAAGATTCCCCATATGAGTAACAATTTCGTTCCAAAAATTACCTTGTCCACGGACATCGAAAATTTTTCGAACAAATATGTTACAGATGTAGGAATAATATTGTTATAAAAAATAAGTACCAATTTGTTCTTGATAGTGGGAACAAAACAGCCGAGTGCAACAAATTTTGTTCCAAATTTCGGGAACAAATTTGTATAAAACGAAATCAACTCAAATTTGTAGACATTCCACTGTATCAAAACGGTTCCAAAAGAAAACTCTAACAAAATTGTAACTGTATTTTGTAACGAAACTGTAAAGAAAACTTTTTGGAACAAACAAATATCTTCTCTAGGTACAAATTGATTCCAAAAAAAATTTGTTCCAAGGAAAACTTGTTCCAATATTTTGGTCAGTGTCCAAAAGTTTTTACTGTGTATGTTGAAAAACCGAGGGTGGCAGACTATGGATGAATTCCCTTGGGAATCAATGAAACTCCTTATGCAACCATAATGCAGTCTTAAAATAAATCTGAATTAGTGGTCCATCGAAGTTTATCATACAAAAAAAAAATCTTAAATTTTCAAGCAATGAGAAAAATCGAACTTGGAAATTTGCCTTGTACTCTGTGTTATGCTGGAAAGCATAATCTAAATTTATCTAAACAAAGATTTAGATAGATCTGGCGTAGAGCAGTTGTTGGTTGTTGAAGCAAGGGGATGTGACTTAATGCTATTGCTGTGTGTCTCAAAATATTGATTTTCCCGATGTAACATTGTGTGTGGAATATAGTTGGTAACCTTCACGACCTTCCCCAAGTGAATGCAACTTGAAGATCTCTCGATGTGGTATGAGGTATTTGGGGTGGTATGACTGAAGGGCGCTCCGCAATGACCTTAGAAAGGAGACTGAAAGAGGAGCTCTTGGGGCGTTTTTGCTGCAACTGAATTATTCAGATGGGAATCAAGACTATTTTACAGTCTGCCGACTTTAATGAGAAATTCTCGTTGAAGGATAAAGTTTTCCTTTTCACAATATTTCCAAGGATAATTTCTCTATCGTGGTCAAGTTATTTTTTTTTAAATGACCTTCAAAGAATTTACAGTGTAGTTTGGAAGTTTTTATTGTCATACGAGTCTGTAAAATGATACTGAGATTGATAATGATAACATAGAATTCTATTATGTTCAATCTGTGTCTTAATAAAAATATGAAACCATTTGATAGTAAAATAAACATGATAATTGATAAGCTTTTCCTGGAGGTTTGTGTTAAAAATCTGAATCAAAGTTATTTGATTCAGGCTTTGACATCCATACCCTTGCTGGATTTAAAAGAAACATAAAGTCCTTAAAGTTTAGTATCCTTAATTCTTTGGTTCGAAAAATGGGTAATAGAAACGTTTTAATTTCTTCAAGTAGAAAACCTTGTAAGTGTCAAGGGTACTTCTAGTACGATTATTAATCAATAAACTGTGCTTTGGATTTTGGAATGATTGAAATTAATAAAAAGAAGTGCTTTATTTATTAGCACATGATTTAACAATTCTTTTTTTTATCATCCTCCCAAGGGGCATTTGATATCCAAATAATGTATGTCTCAAATGTAACCAACATATTATCAACGTAATCGAGCTATTTCTTAGAAATATAATGTATTAACGCAATGGATGTAAATTATACGAAAATTATGTGCGTTGAATGTCAGTATAATAACTTGACTAAAAATTGTAAACAAAATATCAGTTATTTTTTATTAATACATATAATACATTTTGTTTGATAAATTCCAGTTAAAATATTGTTATTTTCCCTAAAAAATAACGACCAAAAATTTTTGATCTATAAACAAGTCATAATATAATCTATTTTTGAGTGAAAATGTATAAAACTATGTCAAATATTTCTAAAGTATATTTATCTTACATATTCATACCATTATGTTCACATAATGTCGTGAAATTGTATGAACATCATGTTCTGATATATTTTAGTTACATTTGTTCCATAAAAGACACAAGTTATATACAACTTGTCTTCTTTTTGTATGACGCTGCCAGATTGTCAAATTCTACTTTGTTTACTAAGCAGAAGTTCATCTGCGAGTGAAAATTTGTGAAAAAAGTGATGTCTCACATTAATTAGAGTTCCGAAATGCACCAGCATGTGCAGAAAAATCGGGTATACAGATAAAAGGCATTAAATTTTACAAAGTAAGTGCAAATAATGAAAAAGTAGTGAATTAACACTTCGTTTGTGAGAGCTAATATTTTCCTCCTTTAATTGCAGTGTACCGCAAGTACAAGCGTTAGGACAGCTTCCAGATCATTTGTTATGAAATAAAATTGCAGAATGAGTGTCCAGAATGCAGAAAAAGTTTATCAAAAGCATAATCTTTCAGTGTTTTGACATGCTTGCTGTGTAGTGATATTATTGACGTAAGAAGTCTACAAAATGTAAATATGATATACGACATCTTATAAATATAATCACTAAAATATATAAATGTGTTTTATTTTCTGCTTTTCTTTCTTATTCGGGTTACAATATCTTGATTTTATTTTATCAGAACAAAAAGAAGATTATGGCGTGGAAAAATACAGAAAATTGGCGACGCCAAATTCAAATTAATGGATAAATGATACACAAAACATTGCAGTGCAATGATATTTGTCCAAATTATTGTTTAAAGGGCTGTATTCTATCAGTACACGCAGTAAAAATTTAAGAACCATAAGTTTTTTAAATGATGTAATGTAAAAAGCAATAAATTTATTCAATTTTGTTTTATTTAATTTCTCAGCTTTCCCTTAAGAATTTCAAGTCGGGAATGAAATTTTGTTCACTAATATTTTAGCCTCTGACGGAAAACAATTATTGCATTAAACTTTCATACGCGATGAAAGTGCACGAGGCACAAAAAATGTGACTGAATCGTTGGACAAATATTTATTCATTTGAGGAAAATATTTGAGCAAGACTTAAAGAAAAATGGACAAGAAATGACAGTTCTTCAGTCAATAGTTATAATATTGGTATGACAGAGTGATTATATTTTATTTAGTTATAAACAATACATTTTACCGTACACGATGACTTGATTAACTCTAAAATAAAAAATTGTTATGTTTCGGCTATAAAAATTCCCCATTCACCCGAATATGGGCCTGTTTTATGCGGTTTATAGAAGAAATTTGTAAAGTCTTCGCCATCGTTTTCGTATAGATATCAGACATTTCTACTCATTTATGGCGATTAATGCTCCTTAATGAATTAGGAATATTACTCCAGTTCTTTTTATCATGTTTTAACTTGTCTGGATTTTTCTCTTTGTTCAAGATTAATTTTGTTGTTTGAACAATTCAATCTTGCAACTTTTTTTTCCCCAAATTTTGACAGTTCAACCATATATTACTTATGTGACGGTCTCAACATCTTCCACTGGTTGATGATATTCTTAAAAAATTGGTTAGTTAGCCACGGTACACGAACAGGTGTTTTGACAATTACAGACCTTTGTTTTTGTTAACTGTTTTATTTATTTGTTATGTTTCCTAAAAGATAATTGCCATATTGTTCGTGATTTTCAAACAAATAATGTTGGGAGTTTTAAACTTTAAAAAAAAATTTGATGGACCTAAGGAGATAAGGAGAGTTAGTGATTAGTTGGTACAGTAATCGTAGTCACAATGTTGCCAATTGATCCATTAGAAACGATAACATGCGGTTTGATGGAAATTAGTTGTGGCCTTCAGCACGGCATACAAACACTTTGTGTACATAGCATGAGTATACAAAAAAGTATACTAGAAATCACAAATTCTCCCATTGAAATTACTTCTATATACCAACTTAATATACATAGTAGTTATCCGGTAGACTGAGAGTGGTTTCTATTATTTGTCATTATAAGTTGCAGATGCTTTTTTTTATATCTACCTTCCACCGTCCACACAACAAACACGGAATTTATTTTAATAGTGTGCATAGATGTTGAATAGTTTGCAATAATTCTTGCTCTTAAACATTTTTACATTATATAAAATTGTGTTAGGCAGTTATAGACATTTTATTAGAATCCGCAACACTTCAGGAAGATGTAATTGAATTTTATGGACAAAAATTAAATAACATGAGAATAAGCAATACAATCATTACACGTAAAAGAGCTTCTAAAGCTAATAAGAAAATTCGCTTTTTGCATCGAACCTACGTCCTATGAAAAAAAATGCAAACCATATAAATTTAATTTTAAAAAATCTTTAAATTAAAGAATTATGTAGCTTTTTGCATTCTTTTTTTTAGAAACATACCATTATGATACTGAGGCAATCTGTATTGGGTAATTTTTCCAATGCAACAAATTTTCTATCTTTCAATTTTATAATCTTTCCCTTTTATTTTTAGTTCATATTAATATATTTTAAGGAATATTGTTAAGAAGTAATTGACGTGATATTTAGTGGTTTCATGAACAAACATATGGTGTTATGGATTGCAAGAAAATTTCTCAATATCAAACAATGAATAATGAGCTATTTACGCAGTAAAATATGGATAATGGTGCAATGTGTCATCGCAAATAAAGTATTAAAATCAACGGTCATGGTAGCAATTATGCTAATAATAATCCATTCTCTCTTTAACATGCAAATTTTTCTGGTATTAGTGGGAGGAACTTCATGTCGTGAAAATTAATTGAATGTCTGAGTGATAAAATTACACAATAAATTCATCTAGATTGAATAAATCTGTTGATGTGAATTAAATAAGGAATTATTCTACTTGTGAGAGACTTTTCTCAAAAGGATTGAATACAGACATTGCTAAAAAATTTTATGGAATATTTTCAAGAAAGTAGATTGACATCCCTTTCAATTGCTATCGCGTATGCAATAACAACAATTTATCTTTGCCGACATGCGACATAAAAGAATGATGAAATGTGAATAAATTCAATAATTGTATCTAATTTATTCATTTTAAAAATATTAACTTGCATCTTGGTAATTGGCAATATTGTGAGGCGTGCATAAGAATCTAAAAAAATAACTCGGTATATTATTTACATGTGAAGTTCATCCGCATTGATGATGATGATGATGAGTGGGGTCTTGAGAATGACAATTTCTATGCAGATAAAAGAAAGGATATTTGTACAAAACAAAATGACAGGAAGGAAATGTGCCAATTTCTTATTAATAAACACTTTGGTCTCCATTGAGATCAAATTTAGTATAAATTGAAAGACACAAAGACCGAGACTATCTGGCGATTGAGAGTCAGTCACATTGGATATTATTTGTTATTGTAAATGTGAGTGTTGAAAATTTAATATTTGATAGATGATGTGCAGTTTTCTTGATTAGATTTTCTTTAATTAATTGAAACTTGATCATTTTCTTTTGATACTTTATTCTATACTAATAACAAGATTTTTTTTTGACATGAAAGAAATCTGAGAGTTTCCGCAAAAACAATCTCAATTTTCATTCGTGGAACTTGGGATTTGCTAACATATAAAATTTCTATAAGATATTCTACCTAACAAGTATAATGTAATCCCAACTCATGTGCTAAATTAAGCCAAGAAAACAACAATCTGTTGACCCATAAATAATGTCTGAGGGTAACTTTAGAAAAGAATAACAGCTTCTCAAGGGTTAAGGAAATGGATAATTTAACCATATTAAGAACAATATAACATAGATATATAAATTTGGCGGTGTGATATGTGTGTAGATGGAGCAGAAGGTTTGTCAGACGTTTTTCATATAATTCGTGTATGTTTAGTCTACAGGCGGAATGGCGATGGTCAATAGACCAAATGCCAGGCGTTCGCCTGCAAAATGTGGTTTGCATCAATTTATATTGAAATACACATACAAAATTCTCATTTACATCAGCAATAGTTCTAACGTCACAATTTTTATTGGATGTAGAAGAGGCAAACTTTTATTTCAATATTTTTGCTACAGAATTTGCAATTAGGTTTTGAGTTAATCAGTTTAATAAAGTCACAACAAAATTTTGGACAGATTATAAATAACTACAGGTATCATTAGGTTATCTATGTTAAATAGAGTTATTGAAAAACTCTATATTAGGACCGGTATTAAACCACTAAAAGTATCGCAGAAAGTTTAACTTTTACACGAATAAACTGGATGTTTAGATTCCATACTAATGATCTAAAAAATATCTATAATCGATCGCATTTTATTCTACGAATTTTTGCAAAAACGGAACGTAAGATCCGTTTTTTAAGCGGATAGTGATTTACGATGAAAAATTAATTCTACAACAAAATCGTTGCGAAACTATCGTTAGCCGAGACCAGCGAGGCGGTTTAAATGGTGGCGAAGTTTGGATTAACTATTAGGAAGGTTTATTTCCTCCCTCTCTGATGATTTACTCTCATTATATCGAACATAAAATTATAAGTGGTATTACTGAATTGAATACCTAGTCTGTGTTTTCATTAGGAAGTCCTAGAATTGTCCAAAAGTACGGGAGGTATATCACTGGTAAAGATGAAAGGGTCACTGTTTGGACACCTATTTAACTCCGGAGAATAAAATCAATGAAAAAGTCATCTTTGGTTCTCGCTCAAATGACGGAAATATTAATTGAATAATAAGTAGGGTGGAATAACCGGCTATCGCCATGTTTAGGAAAAAATTAAATTCATTTAATCATAACTTTTGAATCCTTGTTACAAGATAAGTCAAATTTGACACAAAGTTACTTAGATGTATTGGCTCTAGATACGTGAAAACAATAATCCTAGAACATAACGCTGGACTACTTAAAAAACTGATTTTTATTAATAATGCAAAAATAACCATTTCGTCGCCACTTTTTACCACTTTTCGCCAGTTTTGTAAAATTTGTAACCACTTCTCGCCACCCACTTGAAAAGAACCACAATCGGTTATTTTAGGCAATTCTATGAAAAGAATACATTCACCATTTCTCTTTCCTTGTGATCACTTTATTATTACTCTCTTTAAATGATTTTTCTTCACTTTTATTTGAGAAATCAAATTATGGGGCTTTTGCAGAAAGTAAACAATGCAGATTTGACAACTGAGAATGTACGAAGTGAAGTTAGCGTCGCCTATTGAAAAGAGATGGCGACAGGTGGTAAAATCAATTCCAGAATATTACCACTTCTCGCCATGCCTCATTTTTATACAAAAATAATATAAAATGAAATATTAATTGACTAAATACAAATTTTATGTATTCCACAAGTGCAATTAAATATTCAATAGACAAATTATTTACCCAAATAGGTATTTTTGGCCTGATGAAAATTTGACGACACTTAGTACATTTGGTAAGAGATGTTGGATTCGATGCACTTGCTTAAAATATTGCTCTAAAAAGTGATCAAAATCGTGAATCCAAAACGAATAATTATTATTTTTCGATTCTATGCGTAGAAGCAGAAACAATACAAAAAATTGCGACTCATTTATTTCATAAATTGCGAAAAATAGCTATTTCAATGTAAGTGGCGAGAAGTGGGGCACTGGCGAGAACTGGTGATTCCACCCTATGCGATAAAACCTAATCTATCGTGATAAATATGCATACAAAATTTCAAGAGATACAAGTGAACCTTTCAAAGGATCAAATATGATCCATTGGTTCGGAAAAGGATCAATTTGACCCTTTTATTTTAACCAGTGATTCCATCAGGGCAACGTCGGGCCACATACGCCTTTGGCAAATTGAGAAACTTATACGATCTTCAGATTCAGAAATAACGTTTAGTCATATGGCTTAAACCTTAAACCCACTAATTTCTTATTTGATCAAATTTTTGAGAAAATTTCCACTTGGAATTGCATATAAAGGGCTAGTGATTATGACAAAAACACACACACTAAAATTGGTTGTTATTCAGGATTTCAAGACCTCCGAGCACTAGGCTTGAACTAACCTAGAACATAACTCAATTTTACAGGAGAGCAATTTCAAGTTGAAATTTTACATGCTGAGTATAGGATTTTTAAGATTTGAAACTGATATGTTCTCACCTGAAAGGGGAGAGAAAGGGTTAGATTTATACTATCCCAGCGTTGTCGCCGAAACTCTGGTGGAGCCCAAATGCCGAGTGGATAAGCAGGAATAGAGAGACACCACTTTCCAATTCACTAAATTAATTTACTTCACTGATAACTATTACAAATTAGAGTTTGCTTAGGGCGATGTGATCGCTTGTGCGGTCAGCGCAGAAGAGGAGGAACATTCTCTACAGGTCTTATTTTATTGTGGAGGGAAGCTTACGTTCCACACCCGTTCCACATGCAGGGCCGCATTCCTCCACAACAGAAACCCTTATAACTTTGGGAATAATTTACTTCTCTGTGTAATATTCACAGGGAAATTAGAGGATGTCAAGGAGTAGGTACCCGAAAGCGAAAAAAACGATTTTTGCAAAAAATGGACTTATTCTACAGTAGAGTCTCTCAAATCTGAATCTCTCAAATTCGAACGACGACGTTTGGATTCAAAATGTCAATTGTGTGAGGTTATGTTAAAAAGTTCGTATTCTGGATGAATGCAAATCATATTTATGTGCTTCTTCCTGAATGTTTACATACATTATGATCGTATAAAATGAAATGGAAGTATGTTACCACTAAAACTTGTGAAAAAGTACGAAAATTTGATTCAAAGTACAATTCAATCTCACAAAAATTTCGTTAGTTTTGAAAAAATCGTTCGAATTTGGGAGGTGAGAAACGTCAAAAATACCCCCCGAGCGTTCGAATTTAGAAGACTCTACTGTACTTATATTCTGACAAGTCGAAATAAAGATAAAAAATTACATATCTTAGTTTTCTGACATAATAAGCTTATAGAAAAGAGCGCATATTTAACTAATTATTTAATTAAATAATTAGTTTAATTAATAATTAATTTAATTAAATAAAGCATTGAAAATTACATTAAATTGGCAACACATTATAAAATCTCTTAATATATAACATTTTGAAAATTGAAAAATAAGTGTTGAACATTTACTGATTGATGCGACGATATGCCCAGCTGCAAAAGAAAATTGCAAAAGATTCAAAAATAATTTTTGCCCGATGAGACATAAATTCACTCAATGACAGACATCTTGAATTCTCAATTTATTCACTCTAGAGCGTCTGGGACCTATTTGAATGGAAAGAGTGTGAATGCAAAAAACAAATCAAGTAGTGCAAATTTTGGAGGCAGTTTAACAACCAATTGGAGGACACTCAATATTTGAGACGAATGTGGCTACTTTTTCTTCTTTTTATAACTACCGCAAGCAAGAATGTTGAATTTTTGTCGTTTATACTCTATATACACGGGAATAGAATACAGATGCGAGAGATGGTGTTCCAAATTAGAAGGTCCTCGTAAGGGGATATTTAGTGAAACTATAGTTGAGGAATTTAGGTATAGGGAATGGCAGATGGACTGCAAGTAATTACTCAGAAAGAACTTTAGTTAAAATTCTTTGCTTACAAAAAAAAAGAAACATGGAACACGGTATCACAAATAGAATTGTGACATTTTCAAGTTCTAAAGAATTCTCTACAATTTTCTTAGAATATGAGATAATCTGTGTAGAATTTATTAACTTCTCTTCTAAAGTTCAAGTTCAATCAAAGTTAAAATACAAGTTATTGCTGGTAGAAAGTGAATTGAATTTCTCATTCAAAATCCGCATATGTGATTGAGTGCATCTGTCTGTGTTCCTTCTATATAGTTTATTCTGTTGATGATGTAGACTGCATCTGTATTCTGATGCTATTCTCCGATGATGATCTAATGCAGCTTGCGTCAAGGTTAAATATGCAAAAAGGAACACACATAAATTCACAATCTGCTATTTTTTTCTTGCAATAAAAAAAGAAAACATTTTTACGGTGTTTTATTGCCTCATCTTCTTCCCCTTTTTCCCATTTCGCGTTCTTTCTGGGTTTGAGATGTATACACTAAATTAAGATGTCTATATCTCATTGTAGGTCTCGATCCTACGCTTATGGGGCATATGGGTCCCATATCGCCGCCTGACTTGAAGCCAGATACAGCACTTCTCAATGGGAACTGTGGGGGATCATTCTCACCTGGCGGAGGTGGTGGCAGTACCACTGGCAATGGTGGTACTCCAGGTAGTCCGAGCTCGTATGCTGGTCAAATTTCCATGCAGACATCCACACCACCAAACCAGCTCAATAGTCAAAATGCTCCCAATCGATCACCCTATCCGCCCAATCATCCGCTCAGTGGATCCAAGCATCTGTGCTCAATCTGTGGCGATAGAGCCAGTGGAAAACACTACGGAGTATACAGGTAAATTATACACAATCTCTAAAAAAGATTACATGCCAAGAAATTTTTTATAGTCCCACCTCTTTGCTAAATGCTCAAATTCGTGAATAGCCGTTACAGGACTAATACAATTCAATTTTGTTTTTAAAAGTTTATATCCCGGGTAACACAAAATCCTTTAAAAAGGCTGAATTCAGCCTGAGCTTTCAGGTCCTAAGGCTCAAAATCTCCTGAGGCCCTTAAAAAAAACCCTGAGGTGGTGTATGGAAATGAGACAGTTTTGCGCTCTTACTTTCGTGGCGGATAGCGGAACTTCAAAACCTTAGAAATCAGGCTGACTTCAGGTTTATTATTTTTGCTTTCATAAGCCTGAATACTCAGATTCAGACCAAGTTTCCCTGAATGATACTTTAGGTTTCAGACTTTTTTCAGCCTGAATCCTCATGGGCAACTTATCTGTCCCTGAATGATACCTTAGGTTTCAGGCTCATTTCAGCCTGAAATCAGCAAACAACACTTCTTGCCGTGGAAAAAATAAATAATCAATTGAAATACAAGATTCTTAATAACAGATTAATTTAATTCATTATTTTCTATTTGCATAAATAACAAATTCAATAAATATTTTTCTTATTTTAATTTAAGTTTTTAAGTCTTTTTGTTCATTTTTTTTAAGGGTAGGGAGTATATGTTATGTTCTATATATTACTTCAGGATTTTTTTCAAAAAAATAGAATTTTTTAAACAACAAAAATAGTAAAATGATCATATTTGTGACCTGGCTTTTTGGACCCTTTTCCTGTCATACTTAAGTCACATGTATTGTCTGCAAGGAGTGTTAAAATCCGTCTTGTGTGGCTGAAGATGGATGTCTGATGCCGTAGAGACCATGCGACGGAGATCATAAAAAGATTAAAAAAAATTAGAATCTTAAGATGAATTCAGACTTAATTTAACCTTAATACTAAGGCAGTTTTAAGGAATGTCGAGAGGATAATTAAACAAATAAAAGCACGTGAATATAAATTTTAGCATTCAATAACACTTTTCACAGAGTGTAATACATTTCCGGACAGTATTTTGCCAAGAAACAACCTTCCGGACAAAAGAAATTGCTGGAATGTTCTTTGACAAGCTGAGAAGCAAAAATCGCCTTTTTTGGCAACACAAATACCTGTACCACATATTAGCCAGTTGTTGTTCACTGTTTTAACCTCAGAGTAAATAGGGAGAGGACGCCCGAACAAAAATTTTGTCCCATCCGTAGTATTATATCTATGGTTTTAACAAGCTAATAGTGATTTTCGGAAGCATAGCGCCCCATTTTGTTAGCATAAAACCCTAACCAAGAAAATTTTTTGCATACTTACCAAAACACTATTTTTTTCCTTCTTCTTGGTGATCTTTCACTGCCGGATCATGCACAACACACTTTTGAACCAAGATTACATTTACACTTTCCACCTGTAAAGGTGAAACACTAAAACAAGTCAAGATGTTTACAATTGCACTTTCCTCCTCAAGTGACAGCAGAATTGTGAAATTCCTTCTAGTAGAATTTACACATCTAGTCACCGCGGAGCGCTAATGTCTCTTAGGAGTAAAGTTGAAAACGATCAGAATTCAGGCTTAATATCAATATAGCTAAGAAAAGGCTGAGTTTTCAGCCTGAAAAAAGGATGAGTGTCCTTAGTCATGAGGATGTGTTACCCGGGTAAGCAACCGGAATTATAATTCAAACTTCACATTGATTCCGATGCATTTCCAATTACTCCAAACACGATCCCATCCGGTTGTAAACTACGCATTTTGAGCCTTATGTACTTTTGACCTTTAAAAAACATTAACAGAAACAATTAATCGATATTCTCATTTATGAATGAACAATGAAAAAAATCATTACACGGTTTTGGACTAAAAAAAAAGCATGGTTTTGGAAAGGATGGGAGTGGTATGTGGAAAATCAAAGTTATGTTAACGGTTATTGGTTTGACTTTTGAAGAGTGCCCTTAACCCATTCCTTACCATGGTATTATACATCATACGCAAATAGAGTAATTTTTGATAATTTATTCCTGGGCAACTGATATTCGAATTACTGTCGGGAATGGATTTTTAATTACTTTAGTTCTTCAGTTACGTGGTAAAAATAGCCCCGACAGATATGAAAATACATTTTATTGTTCTTTTCTCGCTTCGCGGAAAGTCATGCAAAATTTTTGTTCAAAATGGCGGACGGAATATTCGACATCCCGTTGAATTTGCTAATTTCTTTCCACTTTTCTTATTTGAATTTTGATTGCGAATTTGTTTTATTGTATAGTTACTCTGTCTGAATCAATAGAGTTTGTAATTAATTAGTAGGGGAGACTGGGGCAAAAAGTCGCAAATCGAAAATTTTAAAATTCAATATCTTCCAAGATAAATAAGATAGCGGCTTAAAAATTTTTCCATAGATAGCCTCCATAGGTCTTCTTCAATGTCGTAAGTTTGTTAGAATTTGAACAAGGAATTTAGAAAATAAAAAATATGTAAATTTTTAGCCCTATTTTTGAAATATTTTCCGTGCAGAAGATAACAATTATTAGCTCTTTATATTAAATTTGATGTACTGGTGAATATTTCCCAAATTATCTGGATATTCTTTGAATACAAATCCGCTACCTATTTTAGAATTTTACAAAGATTCTTTTCTCCAGAAATCCTTTTCTTAAAAACGACCACTTGGGGTAAAAAGTAACAAAAGCTATGGAGCAAAAAGTAACAAAAACCGAAACAATTTCTGATGTCGTATTATTCTAATTCTCCCAAATTAGAAATTTTGGAGGTGTTCGGTTAGCTTTTAAAAAAATAAAATATCCGTTTTGTGACTTTTTGCCCCAGTCTCCCCTACAGAATTTAAATTCAGTGACCGTTAGGACTTGTGTTTAATAGCAACTCCCCGCGCCCCATAATAGATATATTTTTTTCTTTTCAAAAAAAAACATCTTTTAATATGTAAGAAACTAATTCCAAAATTTGAACATTCTATCTCAAGTATTTCTAGTACATTGTCTGAATTGGTTAAGGCGGTTAATGTCTCAGTTCGCTTTCTCTAACTGTTTGGCCTCTAGAGCTATTAATAGATGATTTTATAGAGTTTACTTTTATTACGAACTTGTAAAAGAAAGTAACATCCAGGCGACATATAAAATAAAAATTTAGTGCTATGTAGATTTGAATTCCCATTTGGATTCAAACTTATAGTTTTACTAATTTAATTCGATGAGAGAGCAGTATGTAAAATCAGTGTTTTCTCCAACTCGTTACCGTTCTAGAACTTAAACGGTAAGAGGTTTCAACTTCTAGTCTTAGGTTAAAAAAAAACTGTACGAATAATTTCTCTTACAGTTTTTTTGCTCACCGTTTAGGGTAAGTGTGCCTAATTCCGGCCAGCTTGCAATTTCGGCCACCTTTTTTGTTCTTCGAATTTCCATGAACTTTTAGATTTTACGTACTCTAGAGATTATACAATGCAAAAGAATAACAAATATTGTAGCTTCGACAAACGAGATGACGTGAAAAGGACATTGAAAGAATTCCTAAAGGGCAAGGAACTATGAGAATGAAGGTGGCCGAAATAGGGCACCAAAGCTATGTCTATATTTTTATTCATTTTAAAATGTATTAAGAATAATTTTAGATTAAATAAAGACAGTAAGCTCTTTATAAGGTTCCATGCAACACTCTTTCAGAAGAAAGAATTAAAAAAAATCAATTTGTATTTAAAATATTACATTTCAAACTTGAGACTTTGGCGCTTGCATGCAACTATGCCGAAATTTGGCACACTTACCCTATCGCATTTTCGTTTTATTTCTTCAATTTTCCTATATTATTTTTACCTAGGGCCACCGAGTATGAGATAAGGTAACGCGGTAATCGAGAATTTGCGTAAGAATTGCTATGAAAATGCGTAAATTAACGAAATACAGTGAGCATTTTACTGTCAATGTGATTTTGCTCTAATGGACAAAAAACCGCGCGAAAAAATAATTCACGGAGAGCTCTATCTTGTAAGTTCGATCACTCTGCAAAACTGGAACGTTTTACCATTTTTTAAACACACACTAAAAATATTTAATGTAAGATTTCTTGTTTTTATCACTGAATGGTTCTAAAATTAAATATATTTAAGATTTATTTATTATTTATAGTAAAAAATATATACTAACATATAGGGAAAAATCGGGGCAGAATTAGTCAGGGGTAGAATTAGACACTAGATTGTTATATAGGTTTCCTTAGAAGAAATATTGAGTAAAATACTATTCAGTCAGAGTAATTTACTCCCTCTCTATTCTTTGAAATGTTTATCAGTCTGATTCAAACATGTTTTTTCCCAAATTATAGGCAAATTAAATCATTTGCTGGCTAATTCTGCCCCAATCTCCCTTACTAAGATTTTTAATATCACCACAATAATGTTACTTTACAATATTGATAAACCCTTCACCAACATCTTCACAGCGTGATACATTCTGATAAAATGTCATCACCACAGTGAGATGTGGTTTAATGTGCGAGGAAGAAAAAAAGTCAAGGCAAAATCCACACAAAAGTAATTAATAAATATAAAATTTTCTCTCACCTCATCTCTATGAGAGAGAATTTTAATCATTGTTGCGAGAAGTTCAAAAGAGAGATAAAAATTTAAAATTATTGAGACTCGGAATGACAGTGTAATTTTAATATACACGAAAAAAAGAAACAGCAAAATATGTATGAATCCATTTGATTAATTTATTAAACAGGTATTTTTAATGCCACTAGAATTGCTCTATCATTGGATGGTTTTACAAGAGGGTTTACCTATTATTTTTGACATATTAACATCTTATTTCCTTAAAACCAGAATCATAAGCAACTTTTGTATAAAAGACGCATCACGTGTTTTTTTTTTTATTCTAATAAGCTTCTTCGTCGAAAGATCAACAGCTTTTTCACAGTAAAATGCTTTGTGTTATAAAAATAAAATCTTCCGTTGACTGAATCAAGATGAATTTAATGTATTGTGCGTTTTATAGTTGCGAAGGCTGCAAGGGTTTCTTCAAGAGGACTGTTAGAAAGGATCTGACTTATGCTTGTCGTGAGGATAAAAACTGCATCATTGACAAACGGCAGAGAAATCGATGTCAGTATTGCCGATATCAGAAATGTCTAGCTTGTGGAATGAAGAGGGAAGCTGTTCAGGAAGAGAGACAGCGAGGAGCCAAGTTACCAACAAAGGTATTTTTTTCAAGAATATATTTTCAAGGAGTATTAATAACTTAATAAAACAAGTAATTTTGTTTACTTTGACTAATGCATTTTCAGCAAGACGATCTGAATCCTACAAGTTCAGTTCGCGATCTGACGATCGAGAGGATCCTCGAGGCTGAGCAGAAGAGTGAAGCGTGTGGTGATAATGCAATTCCGTACTTGAGGGTGGGACCAAATTCAATGGTTCCGCCAGAATATAAGGTAAGATTCAAAGTTTTAAATTTTAAAAGATTTATTACACAGATTTTGGAAATGAAGTTGTTTTATATTATTTTTATATGATAGATTCTTCGCGTACGATCCTTAATAATTTAACGTACATGCCTTAATAATTTAATTATGTTAAAAAAAAATTAAAAATGCATTTTAAGCATTTGTGAATATCGCTTAACATACCGGATATATCAGTTTTGAAAGAATTTACATTGTGTTTTCTCTAGTTTCTTTTTTAAAGCCTAAATAAATCTTAGCAAATTTGATACCGCTTACAAGACTTTCGAAAATTCCATAAACTCTGTGCTTTTATATATTTGTAATTATTTTAAAATTTTGAATAGTAAAGGTCTTCCCTTCAACCGTGCTTGATTAATTATATGTTATTCTTATTGAAAAATGAAAAGAGAAATTCCTTGTTCTGGACATTTTTTAGCACATGACTGTTCTCATAAGCTTCTGCATAATTGACTCTTTGTCGTGGTTCATGTATCGACTGTTTGGTGGTTTCGACACACGACAAGGACAGGAAAGAACACAAAAAAGTCGATAATGCAGAACCACTTGAGAACAGCCATATACTAAAAAATGTCCAGGACAAGAATTACCCCGGTAACATGTTTAATTAGCACGTTACTGCTCTTAAGTGCTTCTGCATTATCGACTTTTCTTTATTACGGTTCCTGTCTTGAATGTTTTTCCCAGTCATCGCCGTGTTCTAAATCTACTAAATAGACTTGACGCAGGAACCAATGAAATGTCGGTTATGTAGAAGCACTTGAGAACAATAAAGTGCTAAAAGACATTCACAGCAGATTTCTAAAAAACAAAAACAAAAAAAACTACAAAATATGCAATATAATTAAGGATCTAACAGTTAGCAGTTTTTTCCCACTTCCGTGACTCCCTGTGAAACATTTTTTACTCGAACAAAGCGATTTTTCGCTGAATTTTGCACACTTCAATTACAACTCCTATGTGATCTGTCTTGATCTCACTTAAAGAGTGTTGTCTCTCAGAGAATGATGCGAAAGAAATGAGGTGGAAAATGGCTTTTTAACAATTTGCGTAAGAACCTTGAACAACACGAAATATCACATTGACACTGATCGTATAAATTAATGGATTTTTAATGGAAGAGATAAAAATCTAATACAATTTATGGTGATCTTCGGTGCTGAACTATTCCCGTGATTTGTCGTTTTAGGGAGCTGTGTCGCATTTATGCCAAATGGCAAATAAGCAGCTTTATCAGTTGATTGAATATGCTAGGCGGATGCCTCATTTTGCACAACTGCAACGTGAGGATCAAGTGACACTCTTAAGAGCTGGCTGGAATGAATTGATAATTGCTTCAGTGGCTTGGAGGAGTATAGAGGTATAGTATTTCTTTTTAATTCCACAAACCGTCTGAAAAAAAAATAGGGAAATGTCCGATT
Source organism: Phlebotomus papatasi (assembly GCF_024763615.1). Classification (NCBI taxonomy): domain Eukaryota; kingdom Metazoa; phylum Arthropoda; class Insecta; order Diptera; family Psychodidae; genus Phlebotomus; species Phlebotomus papatasi. The sequence continues at coordinate 11,903,710 of NC_077223.1, forward strand.
TTCCACTTTTAAAATTTTGTATTAATTTGTTATACTGCTCGATCATTTTTTTTTAATATTCCTTCTATTCTCAAGCATATTTTTAGTTATTTTAAATTAAAAATATTACTGTATTGGTCTTTAGGATGGTTGTTGTCTCTACTGTTTTCACTAGTTTTCGCCTTGTTCTAAATCCACCAAATAGTCGTGACAAAAACCAATAGACACAAAAATCGATAACGTAGAAGCACTGGAGAGCAGTAAAGTGCTAAAAAAACATTAATTTTTAATTGGAATAGCACCACAAAAGAATACAATGACTCTTTTATTAAATAGGACTCTATTTTTCTATTCAAAATAGAACAAATAACTTTTTAAGGCAGAGGTGTGTAAGAAACCGCGTTGAAACCGAATTAACGTCAAAATAAGTTTGTTATAGTAGCGTTTTGACCATTGACGTACATGTTTCATTTGACGTTAATTCGGTTTCAACGGTTTCTTGCACACCTCTGTTTTAAGGACTAAAAAGAGATTGTTCTGTGAGTAGGGATCTGCGCACGGAGTAATCTTGCGCGCTGCGCGCTGAGGTGAGGGAGGATTTGCAAATTTTCGACTTTTGCGCGCAAGATTCACTGTTTGCGCGCAATTTCTTTTCTTGCGCGCAAGCTCTATTTTTGCGCGCAAACTTTTTTACGCGAAAAACATTTTATTTGAGACTGAAGAGGGTAATACCATTCAACAAAAAGGCTTCAGTTCCTGGTTTCCAGAAAAAGTGTTTAGTTTCTCTGTGGATTCGTCCTTATTTACACAGTGTATTTTGTTCCGAAAAAAGTGACACGTTTGGGGAAAAATTAGGTAATAAGAAATGGTTTCACGGAATATTTTTTGTTACTGGTATATACCTTATGTATAAATCGCCCTTAAAATTAACATTTTCCTTAACATTGTCCCTCAATCTGAATTATATCTGGAACGTACGACTTTTTTCAGAACTAAGGAAGTATTTAATTTGCTTTTACGAAAAAAAAACTATATATTGGTTCAATAGCCCTATTTAAATTATGTATATTACGTCATTTTGTGTATTTGTTTAAAAAAAATCTTTTGAAATCGTTGAAAATATCAAGAAAATATAAGCATACGTTGCATTTACAATATCTAAAGCCAAGACATTCTTATAAAACCATATAAGAATGTCCAAAAATATGTTCATGTTTTGTCTATAATAATAACATAAAATGTTTAATAGGTGGCTAGATTATTTCTCGAATGTTTTCCAAATGCACATACTATCTTCATGTAATTTGGACAATTTTTAGAAATAAGACAACTATAATTCAAAACTTTGTAAAATACCAGCGAAAATTTTGCTTAAAAAGCAAAATTGCTTAGCATTAGAAAGTACAACTACTTATACGTAATATTTTTCATTAAAGTGAAAACTAACATTCATTATAGTTTTATCAGAAAAATTTATTGATTTTTCAGCTATTTTTGTCCCTATCGTCCGTAGAGTTACGAAAAATACTGAACTTAGACAATGTTATGTATAAAATTCGCTCAGCTTAAACAGAAAACGATTAAATTGTGCATAAAACTCTCAATACTTAAGCATAAAAGATTAATTAATCATTTTGCTGAAGTATGAAACGGCTAGTTAAACAGTCTCTGCTTGAGCAGTGTATTTTAGCAAAATCTTTACTATTTTATGTTTAAGCTGTGCGAGTATTATTCACTATCTTAATTATTTTATAATAAGGTTATGTAGGTTTTGCACACAATTTAGATTTTTTTAAGCAGAAGCTATACAGTTTTAGTGCACAATTTTAACTGTTTCATATTAAAGGAGAAGAAGATTTATAAGGCTTTACACGGTTTGTGCTGAGGTAGTGCGTGATTTGTGCACAATTTCTACTGTTCCACGTTTTCTGGTTGTTTCTGGAAAATTTTTCAAATCTATCTAAAAATTTCTAAAATAAGGTATTCTATTAATAAAATTATCCCAGAAGGTTTCTAGAATTGATCATACGGAATTTCTAAAATTAGTCCTAATGCTACTCCCACAACTTTTAAATTTAGTGGAATTCAATCGATTAAAATTTTACCTCTTACACTTTTGTCTTTTTTGTCAAGTGCTATTGATTTATTTCTTTCTGAAAGAGTAAGAATTAATATTTCGATTAAAAACAGAGCTCTAACATTTTTCTTGCGGACAGATAAAATTTAGTAGGGGAGACCTGGGATGTTTGGGCCATTTTTATCGTGTTTTTTCTTTGAAATATTATTCCAAGAGGCCAGTAAACTGTTTTAGAATTTTTATTGCCCGTAGAATACCCATAAGTATTTACTTTAATAAAAGGAAATAAATGGACTTTCTTGGCAGAGGGGAATGTTGAATGTGTAATTTTGTCCCTAACATCCTCGATCTTGGGCACAGAGGGACAAGAGGAAGGATATTCGTGGCGCGGTTTTTTTTCTGGCATAAAATTTGGAATTTCTTGGAAAAGGGAATTTTGCAAAAGCATATCGTTGTCGCTCTTACTTTGACAGTCACACGATCTACGCTTCACCCTTGTCTCCACCTAAGATTTCACACAAAATGAAGTGACCAAAGAGAATTGTTTATAGAATGCAAGCAATAAAATTGAGGATATCCAATATTCCATTATTATCCACTTTTTGCTGCTGCGCGCATTCTGCGCGCATAAAATATACTTTGCGCGCTGCGTCGTAAATATCAGCTTGCGCGCAGCGCGCATAAATGCGCACACTCCGGGCGCAGATCCCTATCTGTGAGTCTTCTAAGTATAAAAAATAGCCAAACGCTTCTTCAATTTAACAATTCCAATAAATAAGTAAATAAAATGCCAATGGACATTTTCCTATCTGATTGAGGGGTAAAGAAACAGCTTGAATATATTTTTTTTTAAATATTTCTATTTTTATTTAATTTGTATAGTATCTCGACACAGAACGTACAAATCCCGATGGTACAATCGATCGACGATCAATTGTGCGACAGCCTCAGTTAATGTGCTTGGGCCCCAATTTCACATTGCACAGAAATAGTGCCCAGCAAGCTGGTGTTGCGCCCATCTTCGATCGCATCCTGTCTGAATTGAGTGTGAAAATGAAGCGACTGAATATGGATCGAGCTGAATTGGGATGTCTTAAGGCGATAATACTGTTTAATCCAGGTGAGTAATTGAGAGATTTATTTTTAATTTTGTCCATAAATGAAACCGTTGCTCAACGGAAATCAGCCACAATTCCAGATATTCGTGGACTGAAATGCCGACAGGATGTGGATGTTCTGCGTGAGAAAGTGTACGCATGTCTCGATGAACACTGTCGCACTGAACATCCAGGTGATGATGGACGCTTTGCGCAGCTTCTCCTGCGACTTCCAGCTCTCCGATCTATCAGCCTCAAGTGTCTCGATCATCTTTTCTTCTTTCGTTTGATTGGGGATAAGCAATTGGAGACATTTGTTAGTGAAATGCTGGATACACCGCTACCACTTTAAGTATCCAGAACTTTCACACATCTTCATCCGTCAAATTCCTAAGAGAGGAAGGCTGGACAGCAAATTATAAAAGAAAAAAAAAACAGGGAGAATAGACAAATGTCTCAAATGGTGCGCAAGTTCATTAATTATTCATTTTAACAACATTAATTGATAATGTGTTAGGATTCATGCGATTGAGAATAATTTCTCATGAAATTTTCCATCAAGAAAAATATCCAAAGAATTTCTTAATGAGGGACTTTACTCCTCGGGAGACATTCAAGCAATTGGTGACTTTTGTGGAGCTTTTATCATTTAACAATGCCTCAAAAAACTCTCAAGAGGATTGAAGTTCAAAATCAAATACTTCGTTCAAATTCTAATTTATGTTTTTTTCTGACAAAAAAGGACAATTTTAATAGAAAAAGGCAGTGAGTGTTTATTTGAAATGATTGTATGCTTGAATTTGATAAAAAGCAAACTAAAGATTCTTCTTGATCGAGATTGAGCTAAAATGTTCTCCTAATCTTCAAAGGATAATAATAATAATGGTGACACAACGTGTCATAGAGGAACTTAGACCTTTCCGCAAGGGGAGTTCGGGACTTCCATTTTTATAATTTTTTTTATGAAATCAAGTGCAGTGAAGCTCTCTGGATGCAATTCGAACACCTTTAACGCCAGAAAAATTCCTGGTGTCCTAAAGAGGATGCAAACTCGGGACACTTGCATCTTAGAACGAGTGCTCTATGATGCACGTAAAAATAGCGTTCTATAAATTCCAGCTCTTTCTCAAAGAATGTTCTTGAAAATAAAACCTATGGCAAAGCGTCCCGGCTTTGCAGAATGCTGGAACTCACGAATTGGAGATTCCCCTAGACTTATGGTGAGGTCACCGCAAACCCGAAGTCGATATCTCTTACCGTTTGGCCTCTAGCTATATCAAAAAATTGTATATACAACATTGAGAAAAAAAGAGGCTGCGATTAACTTTTTTTCGTCATAACTACCATTTTTGGGTGTAAAAGTATATCAACATTTTTTAATGTTAATTTTACACTTTCTAAGGGTAAAATCAACATGGAAGAAAGGTAACTTTAACCCATAATACACCTAAAAAGGGTTAAATTAACATTTCCGGAATGTTATTTTAACTTTTTCGGATTTCTCTCAGTGAAAGAATAACTAAAAAAATTGAACAATATGAGTCATTTACAGGTGCTTTAGTGATTCATTGCCGATTGAGTCCGGATTGGAAATATCAAGACCTTTCTAAAAAATCCAAATTTAACCCTTTAAGGACGATTGGGTCACCCGTGACCCATAGAGAAAATAGTTTTTCCTGACTACCTAAAGCTATTCGTTTCTAATGTTTGTGCCTAATCGCAAAGAACAACGTGATAGGAATCTAGGATATTTTTTGCAAATCTCCAATTATTTGGTATATAGTAAATATTAAAGTTCAAAAGTGACGAAATTTCAAATTACCGCACTGATGAATGATTTTTTTTAAATTACTTTTTGATATTTAAAATTTTCTTAAAGCAAAAGCGTCTTGGCACTAGAAAATACAATAATCATAAATAATATTTTTCATTAGAACGAAAATTATCATTCATTGGTATTGTCAGAAAATTGATTTGAATTTTTGGTCTATTTTTGTCCTTATCGTCCATGGAGGCAGAAAATACACCAATTCAGACTCTGTTGGACTTAGAAGGTTAGATGTAAGGCGTTTCATTGAATTTGTTTATCGGTGTAATTTTTAATGCTGATTTTCGGTCCGTAAAAAGTGTCTCGTAAGTGTCCTTTAAAGAAAGTGTTATAAATCGGTTAAGAAATGAATCCTCCAAACTAGTTCAACTTTGATCTCCGTAAATTCGATGTATTTTTCTGTCATGGGTGTCTTGGGGTGAAATGTTAGCATGTAACTACAGTAGACTTTCGCTAATTCGGCTCTTTTAAGATCGGACTACTTTTGAAATCGGGCAGCAGTTAAATTTGAAAAAAAGTTTATCGACATTTTTTTTTAAGTTTCCGAATGAAACAAATATGCTCAAATTTGCCATGTTTTGTCTTATTTATGGTGCGATTTTGCATTATTGAGGCGTTTTCATGAAATTTATCATAAATATCAGTATGAAAACTTAATATGAGTATGCAAAATAAGAAAAAATCGTTGTATTCATTCATTCATTTTCAACCGCTTATCCCTTTGGGGTCGCGGGCCCATGACATCCAAATTAGCAGCCCACGCTTGTCGATCCTCCGCCACTTCAGGAAGATGTTCGGGTTTGATCCCGAGGCGTTCCAAGGCAAGATTCTGAATTTGATTCAGCCACCTTGTCCTAGGTCTGCCTCGAGGCCGAGGTCTCCTCACAATGGCTTGCATAGCTTTTCTGGGGAATCTTTCTTCATTCATGCGTTGAACATGTCCATACCATCGAAGTTGTCGACTAAGCTCGACCTTCCTCAGCACGCTTCTGCCAAGCTCCCTCATTACTGCAGAAGCCTGACCGATTCGCGACGCGAGTTCTGCCTCCATCCTACCATCACTCGTGAATAACACCCCGAGATACTTGAACTTCTCCACCTGTGTCAGTGAGTCTCCACTAACATGTAGAGTGCATTCCACAGATTGTCGGGAAATCACCATTACCTCCGACTTACCCACGTTCACCTTCATAACTGTTTCGGCACGAACATTTACAAATCGGTCAAGTGTGCGCTGAAGCTCTTCTTCGGAAGATCCTAAAAGAACCAAATCATCTGCATAGAGGAGATGGCTCACCCTGAAATCCCCAATACGAATCGCATTCCGCCCCCGACTGCGTTCCATAATCTTGTCCATGTATATTATGAACAACAATGGTGATAGAACACACCCTTGACGCAGTCCAACACCCACTTGAAAACCTTCCGATTTGGATACGTTTACACGAACACAGCTACTACAGTCTCTGTACAATAACTGAATGGCTCCTACCAATTCTTCATCCAGTCCGTAATCGTGCAGTACATCCCAAAGTTGTTCTCTCGGTACTCGGTCATATGCTTTTTCCAAATCTATGAAACAAGCATAGAGTGGAATTGCATACTCCCAAGCCTTTTCGACAATCATCCTCAGGGTAAAAAGCTGATCCGTGGTGCTTCTACCAGGTCTGAAACCGTATTGTTCCTCACCCAGTCTGGGTTCGACTATTTCTCGGCATCTTCTCTCAAGGATTTTGGCGTACACTTTGCCGGGCAAACTCAGAAGGGAAATTCCCCTATAATTGGAGCAATCTTTCTTGTTTCCCTTCTTGAATATGGGTATAATGACCCCAACTTGCCAGTCCTTCGGTGCTCTCCCACTTTGTCAAGCCACCTTAATGACACGCGTGAGCCAATTGGCACCCGCTATACCCATGAGTTTTAGCATTTCGGGACGTATTTCGTCAATTCCTGCAGCTTTTCCATCCTTCAATTTACTAATCGCATACAGGACTTCACTCTCTGAAGGACTACTTTCCTCCCTGCCTTTACTCATGGGTACGTCACCATCAGTGCCTTGCTGAGGATTGAGCAATTCCGAGAAGTACTCTTTCCAGCGATTTAAAACCTCTTCCTCTTTGGTCAGAAGATTCCCTTCCTTGGATGTTACTCCTTGGATGGAATTGCTCTTCTTCCCTCGGAGTCTTCGGACTGTTTGCCAGAAAGTTTTGTTTGCCGTCCTATAGTCAAGCTCCAGCTTTTCACCGAACTTTTTCCACTCGTTGTATTTCGTTGTATTTCAAACAATTTGACGCCCGAATTTCTCTTTAATTCGGGTGACATTTCGATCCCAAATGCCCAAATTTTTGAGAGAATACTGTACAGTAGCTACAGTAGACTCTCGCTCAATCGGTTCTTTTTAAATCGGGCGAAAATATTTGTTGACAGTTTTCACGTTTCATTTTGAAGCAAATTTGCTCAAATTCGCTGTAGTTCCTCTTGTTTTATCATGATTCTTTATAATTGAGCGTTTTTTGTGGAATTTACAATGACGTCGACCCTCAAATTTCACGAAAATTTGGATGACATTTTGCCCCATATGCCCGATTGAGAGAGAGTCTACTGTACTGTACTTTCAAAAGATTTTCAAAAGTAAACGAAATTGCAATAACCATTTTATAGAAAAACCCAAAAGTCACGGTTTGAGAGGTGATAGTTTTGCTTGGGGGGGGGGGGTTAAGAAAAGATAAGATTTTGCCAGGGGTCAGTTCTCCATTTCGGATATTCCGATGCATCCAGGTCACCAATTGGGCCCCTTATGCTTCCCCACTCCTATTCTATCTTATCTCCCGATACGGGTAGCCGCTCTATATCACAGCTCTGTGAGCAGTCAGTGCCGTTACTATATCACAGCATCCCTTCTCGGTGTGTGTTTGGGATCAGTGACAGCGAATATTTGTATCGACTGAAGTACCGCTTTCATGTCGAAACTCGTTCTCGTACCAGCCTCTATTGTTTAGGCGGTTCACTTTTTTTGCCAATATGCACCATTGACATTACTATTCATTCATTCACTGGACGAATTCAAAGCCGATATGGCATGAGAAATCTTTTTCTGCTGCTGCTCAGCTTTGAACCCCAGACCTCGCAGTCATAGAGCTACTACTCTATCCACTGACCCACTCGAGGCCCTGGGGGGGGTTAATAAGCGTAATAAGGAATAAATGTCTCTAGATATTTTTTTTTAGGCGCGTGGGGAGGGTCACCGAATGCTCGAAGTTGATATCTCTTACCGGTTAAGCTCCAGAACCGTAATGAGTTGAAAAAAGCTGATTGTGCTCTCTCTTTGAGTTCGAGCAGTTGGGTAACTGTACCAAATTTCGGCATAGTTGGATGGAAGCACCAATGTTTTTTTGTTACTTCTTTTAAAGGAGTGTTGCTTGGAACTTTGCAGATAGTTCATCGTCTTTGTATTCTTAAAAATTCTTCTTAATACATTTTAAAATGAATAAAAATATAGACATAGCTTTGGATAATATTTCGGACACCTTGATTCTCATAGTTCCTTCCCGTTCTGGAATTTTTCCTAAGTCTTTCACATCACCTTCGAAGCAACATTTTTTTTGCATTGTATAATTTCTAGGATATGGTAAAACTAAAAATTCATGGAAATTTGAACAACAAAACTAGTGGCCGAGATTGCGAGCTGGTCGAAATTTGGTACAGTTGCCCTAAATAGCGTCAAAGCAGAGTTTTCTTAAATTAATTTTTCGATAAAATTTTGTTTCAACGTAGAGAGGCAAAGGGCAAAATTGATTTCAAGAAAGAAAGTTAATAAAATATTTATTTCAATTTCGCGATTGATTTAAATTTATGGATGGAGCTGGAAGGGAAAAATCCATGCTTTTAGTCAATTAATCTCAATCATGGTCATGAGAAGACAAATCGCCAGAAAAGTCATCTATTGCTGGGTGTCTAAAAATCATGGAAAAAATGTTATAAATCCATTTGCCACCGGAAATTATTCTGTGGATTTGACAAGTCGAAGAAGAGTGAAGGAAAAATTTATTTCTATCACGATAGAAAGAAAAAAACACTGAATAATTCTTGTATGATACTATATTTATATATTTTTTCTACTTTGACTAAGTAACTATTATTACTACAATTTAGTTTTTTTCTATTTGCATAGCAAAAATATTATTTTTTTTTATTAAATTTCTTTTGGCAATTTTTTGTATTTTTTTCCCTTATTCAGGGAAGAAGACATGAATGTAATATTTCTACCACTAATCAAAATTAGTTTTTAAATGAATGATTTAATTGTATACATAGGAAAAGATGCTGAGAGAGAAAAATTTACAAAGTTTGTCTATTTGAAGTGTGCATAGAGGATGTAAATATTTCTTTTATTAAAATAATTCAATCGTACAATTTTCACAATGATACAGTAAGTAAGTAAATATTTGAGAGAGAAAAAATTGCAACAAAGTAAATTCATGTTATATTTTTAGCATTAGGCAATTCCTTTTGATAAAGTACTTTCTATTTTATTGCAAGTAACATTTTGAGATGATTTTATTTCTCATGTAAATCACATATTAGCCACATTTTTTTTATTAATTCACTCTTGAAAGGAAAATTAGAGAAAATTGTTGACTTGGGAAATCACATTTTTTTTCACCTTTAATTTTGTTTTGCAAAATAAAGTAATGACATTCCACGATGATAAATGTTGATAAAGAAAATTTTTCAGTGTTGAAGGGAGAAAGAAAAATTAATTGCAATTCTAATGTGTTTGGTGCATTGAAGTGCATCATAAACGAAAAAAAATAGAGATATCACATTTGAATTTCTTTTCTGATTGAAATTGAGGATATTAGAGATTGGTATATTAACTAGAAAGGCAAAAACAAAAGAGTGAGTATTTATATTGCAGATTTAAAAAGGAAAAATTTCTAGACAACTTATAAATGTTAAAAATAAGATTATATGGAAATGAAAAAAAATATATTTAGAGTAATTTATTTGATGAGAAAAGAATCTTTTTGAAAGAGAAAAAGGATTGAAAATTTAGAGAGAAGTCTATGAATGAAAAATTCTTGTTATCCTAAATTCACTATTATTAATGTATTACAAGATATTTTTTATTAATTTAATAAAAAATTTTAATTGTTACGCGTCCAGTGCGCATTTGGTCTCAATTGAATTTTCCTGTCTTCTGAAAGTAGCCAAAGCACGCAAAGTAAACTGCCCTGAACTAAAGTTATGGGTTTATAAGTCCTTCGACGTCACTTATAACAGGAAGGATATCGGAGAAGCTTCCAAACAGAAGTTGGTAACTTTTGGGAATCAGTTTCAATCACTGTTTCTGATAAAAAGAATTCCTGAATTTTTCAAGCTGTTTTTTTCCTTAATAGAAATCCTTTAAAAAGATCTCTCTCCATCAGGAGCAACCAAGGGGGAGATATTTGTCGAAAAATGGTGTACACCACTTCCAGCACTTCCTAAATTTGTATGGAAAACGTCAAAGACTTCCACACTTCCGGAAGTGCCATAGGTGATTTCCAGCACTTCTGGCACTTCTAAGCACTTCCAAGCACTTACGGCGTTTGAATTTAAAAGAAACGACTAAAATCTTATTTGAATTTTCTTCAACAGATTATTATTTTTTTATTCTTTTGGATATCGTAATTGCATTTTAATTCAACTGAAAATACAATTTCTATTGGAAGACTTATTTTCTATATAAATCTGGAAAACTTATTCATGCGGAATTACTCTGCAAATTTCAGTGTTTTAATAAATTCACTTTCACGAAGAACAAATATGTAAAATAACAAAAATAGAATTCAGAAGAAAATATGAATCAAGAATTTCGCATAGAAACAAACAGTGTATCATCACTTAACTATTTTTTTTTTAATTAAACAAAACTTAAAGGTGTATTTTCTAATTTTCATTACTTTATTCAAAGCTAATTTTATCACTTTTTTTAAAATTCCAAATTATTTTTATTGCTAGTTTGTTAGTTTTGATATTCCGGTGCAACTCAAATGTTGTTTAAAAGAATCATTAACAGTTATATTTACAATATACGTTTCTTTAATAAACTATTATTGTTTCAAAAAAAAAAAATTAAAATCCACAAACTAATTAGTAAAAATTCGTGTAATTTTCTTTTTTTATTAGGTACGTGTTTATAATTTAAACCTAGTAGAACAACTACCGTCAGTATATGTGCAAAGTCACCCGCATTCATGGAAATCCGTATTGCTAATTTAAATGTCAACATATGTAAGTCATTTTTTTATATCTAATTTTTAATATTGAAAAAACTTGATTGCAAGGATTATCTCAAATATGCCGTTTTTCAGTAATTAACATAATGAACATAAATATCTAGATTTATTGATAAACAATAAAAAAAACTAGTCTGTGTTTAATTTTTTAACATACATAAATACTCATTATTAAAGTTTTGTTATGTGTTACTTTAAACAGAACATATTTAAAAGTATTTGACGATAATTCGAACAAGATAGAGTATAGTGAAAAATAAATTAGGAATTCCCTACCAATCAATGGCCAAAAGTGTTAGACTGATAAACTCACGGTTTTAGACTTCATAGTTCTAAAAATATCAAAAATTCTACCAAGAGTATTACCAGTATTATTTTTTAATCTTTCTGTTTAAATCATCGTCTATAAAAAAAATAATATTTTAAAGAATGTACAAAAAAGCATTTTTTATATGAACCATGATATATTTGTTCTCAAAAGATGCGATAGCCCAGTTTATCATAAAAGTACCACGGTTCTAAAAAAAAACTTCAATTTATGATAAAAATGTTATTTTTGAAGACAAAAAAGTTCATAATAAAAAAGATATTGCCGAATTAAAGCTCAAAAGTATAAGAACCATATATAATTATTACAGATTCTGATTTACACTACTTTAGTCGTTGTGTCAAAAATAATATTTCAGAACTTGAGTTATAAATATTATATAATAATAATTATTTATATATTATAATAATAATATATAATATTATTATATTAATTCATTATCAATTAATTTATATTAAATTTTTATATATTATTATTTTTATATTAATTCTAATGTCTCCATATTTTTCATTTTTTTTTTAATTCTTAATTTTTTTCTGAAAGTTGTAGGATAAATTAATATCCTGTAATTTAGTTTTAGTTATTCCCAATAGTTTTCAGTAACAAAATCATCTCACAGAATCGACCATTTATTGCACTTGTTACACTCGCACACTTTTTAACTGAAAATCGTAATTTTAAATTTAAATTTTTGGAAGGCATTCAATTAAGTTTCCTCCATTGCAACAGAGTGCGTTAGTGAAACGTTATTTGATTTTTTTAACGAGAATTTTAATGAGGAATTGACGATAATTGCGACAAAACTCGGCATAAATTTAGTCCTCCAGGATAAGCTTTAATTGCGCTAAATGCTTAACAGCACTTTTCATATTGTACTTAAATAAAAAAAAATTCAAAAATAATTTCATTTGAGATTTCCACTTCCGCAGTACTTCCACCTCAGTGTACACCACTTCCAAGCTAATATCTACCCCTTGGGAGCAACAAAATGTACAGTAGACTCTCGCAAATTCGGCTCTTTTAAGATCGGGCTACTTTTTAATTCGGGCAGCGGTTACATTTGAAAAAAGTTTGTTGTCATTTTTCAAGTTTGATTATGATTATCAAATGAATCAAATATGCTCAAATTTGCCATGGTTTGTCTTAGTTTTAATGTGATTTTGCATTATTGAGGGATTTTCATGCAATTTACGATATATATGAGTGTGTAAACTCAATATCTATATGCAGATGAATAAAAAATCGTTGCATTTCAAAAAGTTTGTCGCCCGAATTTCTGTCCAATTCGGCTGAAATTTCGGTCCCATATGCCCGAATTTGAGAGAGTCTACTGTAGCACGAAAATCTTCGCAACATTACCATCATTACCCACATTACCAGTGCCTTTCAAGTTCGCATCTGGAAGTTATTTTAACCCAACAATAAATGGACAAAGAACACAAAACTCCTTGGACTTTTGAGATGCATAATTTTGGTTTATTCTCTGGGGAAGTGTCTAAGAAAAGGAAATCATAAACCAGAATACCCGGGAGGAAGTAGCCGGTAGCCCATGTGCGCCTTTTGCCGCCATATAAATTTTCCCGCCTCTAAAAAGGACTATACACGTTGAGAAGGATGGCCACCAGAGGGCCTTACAATAGTGATGTGCTTTTCCATATTGATTCGTGTGATTGCATTTTGTTGCAGAATTTTCCTTCCTTTCTAGTCTTGAAATCCAATATAATTAAGCATTGTGTGATACTTGAGGCACAGGAGTGTCAGCCAAAGTTATTAGTTGTGCCGGAAGTTGTTTATTTTGTGTGATATAAGTAGTAAGTAAATTTCACAGTATTCTCCAGGAAAGAGAACAATTTTCTACGTGTTCTACGCATTTCCAAATAACTGCAAGGCTAAAAATCAAAGAAAAGGATCACCTTGTGCCCTATCATCTGGCTGATGTGAGTACTTTTGCAAAATTTAATCATTTATGAAAGAAATTCTGTTTCTATGGCGTCCCCGGATTGTCCCATACATAACGGGAATCCCTAAACCCAGGACACACTAGCAAAGACACAAATTCCCTCTGAAATACTTCATTCATGCGATTTTGATGCAATTTGCAACCTGCAACTTTCTCATGCAATCATGTGTTTCCCGGCTTTTCCAATTTACTTATTCATAATGTGCCAATGTTAGGTGTCTTTCACATGATTCTCTGTACACTGAGTCAGTTTATCAACCATTAAGCCTCACAAAAGGAGCTATAAATTATTTAGAAAGGTGCTGTGAAAGAAAATTGTGCAAACACTGAGAAAATACAAGCAGGGAAATCTCACTTTTTTTTTCAGTGGAAAGCTTTTTTTTTATATTTGATATGAAAGATTATTTATCCTTTATTTAAAATCAGAATAGCGAGGGGGCAATTCAGGCAAGAATTTTGAGTTGGTCCTTCAAAAAGATAATTAACTAAATCTGTTTTGGTTCAGTTGCTTTGTTACAGTGGGACCTCGATAGAGTCAATCTCCCTTAGAGTCAAGAGCTATTTTTTTTACTCTACGGACCCCGATAGTGTCAACTTGGACCCAAATTGACTCCGATAGAGTCAACTTATCTTGTATTATTGAACTAATAATATTATATAATTTTATTATGAACTTTTCGAAATAAAAACCGCTCTTATTGTGTATCAACGTACTTTGAACACAAGAAACAATATTTATAGAAGGACATAGTAATTTCGTGATAACATTCGTAGGTATATTAACCGTCTAATCATTTTCCAGCAAAATAATTTTCTTTACGTGATTTTAATCTTTTTACTGATTACAAGTTTGCTTGTCTTTTCTCTATTGTCTTAAAATTTTTTGATTAGGTCTGTGATCACAATGTAAGAAATTTTGAGACATCATTAATTTGTAAGTGAATAATATTATGGCAAATACAAAAAATATGAACTCGAATTACAAAAAAAAAACGTACAGGATGCTAGATTTTTTAGTGTAACATAATGAAGAAACTTTTCTAAATTTATTCGAACATTTTAAAGACCTTACTTTAAAAAAAATGTACATGATAAACGATAATAAAAATTACGCTTTTACAGAAAACGTGTAAATTTATTTTAACTTACATTTTTAATTTAAAATATCAGTGTCTTTAAAGAAAATTTTGATCAAAAACAAAAAAAAATAGAAAATTAAAATTTTTAAGCAAATTCATTAAAAAGAAATCGCCGGCGGGTGTGCAAATATTCTTAATGCATAATGCCATTTCGCGCGTTTTTTTCGGTCCCGAAAATGTGCATAATCCTGGGACTAAGAGTGTATTTACTAATAATACAAATATTCTTAAAAATCATTCCTTAATCTCCAACTTTTGCCTGAACACACGACTTTTTTGGGCCAGAGGGTATAGAATTTATGTATTAATTTAATAAAATATTCTACTATCGTGTTGAATTTATCAATGATCTAGTACAAACATAAAATAATACCCCATTATATCAAAATTTCACATTTTAATTGATTTTTTCGGACTCCGATAGAGTCAACAAATCCAATAGAGTCAACAGACCTGGAAATAATTAGTTGACTCTATTGAGGTCCCACTGTATTTATTTTTAATACAAAATATAAAAGATGGAAAAAAGTTAGAGTAATAGAATAAAATGTCTACGGATGGCCGTATGGCTTTAAATTCGGTATACCTATGAAACAACCAATAAATTAACTAATGATAAGAAAGTTTACAAAAGAAAGTTTACCTTCGGATGACTGATAATATTATATTTTTAAAACTAGTCTAATTCCTTAAATTTTCAGAAAAAAAGCTTTGGGTGAAATCCATAAGAAACATAGAAAAAATGAGTCGTCCGAAGGTAGAGCGCTTTACCCTACACATAGTATTTAAAATATTGAGAAATTCACTGAAGAATAAATAAAAAATTAAGAAACAGAAGTAAGTTTAGAAGATATTTAAAAAATTATCAACCGCTGATAACAGAAGATTTAAATTTTAAACTTTTTATTTGTAAGTATAGCCCTCTTTCCCTACAATTTCTAAATTCTCAAAGACAATGCACTGCGTGCTATTAAAAATGAAAAAAATAATGATAAAAATGAATAAGTATTAAGAAAAAATAGGAGCAAATAAAATATACTTGGAAATAGTGAGAATTTTTATATAAACAATTTTTGTGTTTCATAAATCAATGCAGTGGAAGGCTTTCAGGCAGGCATCGTACATACTCTGGGTTCGAACATTTCTAATTTTTCCCATATGCCTTTAAGGAATCTGACCTATATTTTCAGGAAATGTGTAACTTAAGATTAATAATAATAATAATGCTGGCACAATATTCCATGAAGGAAGGAAGGCCTTCCATCAAGAAAATTTCTAGACATGCATTATTATTTTTCTTGTACGGGATGAGGTTGTCATTCCCATGCCCGTGGAATCAAGTGCAGTGAAGCTCACTGGATGCAATCCGAAGACCTTTAACGCCAGAAAAAATCCTGGTGACCTAAAGGGGATTCGAACCCGGGACACTTGCATCATAGAGCAGGTGCTCTACCACTTGACCCATTGAGTGCCCAAAACTTACTTCTAATATATATATATATATATATATATATATATATATATATATATATATATATATATATATATATATATATAAATAAATAGCTAATTAAATTAATTTACCACAGATAGGTCAAATTCATTAAAGGAATATGGGAAAAATATGAAGTGTTTTGATTATTTGTCTTGATTAGGAACTGCAGATTGGTTAAAAGCAAAAATATTGGCAATTGTGCTTTGCTGAATTTTATAAAATTAATTGCCAAACTGATACTAGGGAGATATGGGACTACTTTGAGCAGTAGGGCTACATTGATATACGATTTTTTGGCATATTTATGAAGAAAAATGCGCTTTAATGTGCAGTAGACTCTCTCAAATTCGGGCATATGGGACCGAAACGTCAGCCGAATTAGACAGAAATTCGGGCGACATGTTCAAATAGATATTGAGTTTACACAATGATTTGATTCATTTGATAATCATAATCAAACTTGAAAAATGACAACAAACTTTTTTCAAATGTAACCGCTGCCCGAATTAAAAAGTAGCCCGATCTTAAAAGAGCCGAATTTGCGAGAGTCTACTGTAATGTAATTCAGATAGACAAAACAATACTGAATCTAAATTAAATTATGGTAAGTTCTAGCTTCCTTTAGAAAGAGACGAAAAAATCCTATTTTAATGTAACCCCACTGATATACCTAAAATAACCCAGCCTTCCCCTATATGCCATATCAAATTGATTGAGATTTAGGTAGATATTCAGTTGCAATGCTGCACTAATAATAAAACATTTAACCTATCCATTTGGAAAATGTATGAAAAAAACCTTAAATTTCAAATTCATCCTTTGTGGAACTTCTTTTGCATCAGCCTTGGTATATATAGCATTAGAATTCTTTACTAAATTAGTAAAGTAATATTATGATAAGAGATTTAGAAGTATTTAAAATATTTGCCAAGAACAGCCTCTAGTTTTTTTCTATACAGTAGAGTCTCGCTATAGTCCATATTTGGTTTCAAATTTGACACTTTGGTCGCACTATAGTCCATGTAATTTTTTAAAATTATCAACGATTTTTAGTATTGAAATTGCTCGACGGCTTCCACTTTCTTTGCGATTGTGCTACTTGTCCTTGCTCTCTTCATTGTGGATCACAATTATCACAACTACTTAATAAAGTTTGCCAAAAATATTAAAATAATTATGCATGTCGCATACTAAAAAACATAACCTAACTTAAAATCAGTGTTTTGAAATCAACGGTCGATAAATTGTGGACTATAGAGCGATGGCCTATAGCGAGACTCTACTGTATTTTATCATTTTAATTTTTTGTTCACTATTATTAATTTAATGGCTGTACAAAAAGATCAGTAAATTTGCAGAAGCCACCACAATCTCTAACCTTTTCTAAAAAGGAGTTACATAAACTATCAATTTGTTCTCCATGTGGTTGAGAATGCCGATATTGTTGATAAAAGTTTAGTACGGAAACAGACGAAAGAATTTGACAAGAAAAGCGCGCGCATATTTTGCAGCACGTGATTGATCATCTCCCGAGACTTTCACTTTGGCTTCTCCGCATTATTCAGTCTACGGGAAAACGCTGACGTGAGTGAATGTGAATCTTCTGGGGAATTATTTATTAAGATTCAGAATTTTCAACAAGAGAGCAAAGTGTTTTTAGACAGGCTCAATTGATGGTGATGTCCTAGAGAGATTTCGCCAATGTGATTAGTGTGATGTGATCCTAATTGCAATCACGACTTTTCCGTTAGTGTATCTTAAAAGCTCCGTCTTGGAGATAAATTTAATTTTGGGGCCTGAATTCTTCGTCCCCAATGCCAGATGCACAAAAGCCCTACCAAGAGTGTCAGAGCAGAATGCAATTTTCCTCAATGACCGAATTTTGCCGTTTTGTATTTTTAGACTATATCTTCTCCTGCTGGTTTCTTATTCTCCTCCCCATCCTTTTGGGAACAGTTTATTTTTGCATAGAAAAGAAACATAACATTTTTGTCACCTTCACTGGAATTTTTGCTGTAAATAGCAAAATATTTTGACACTTTTCCAGGAATAAAAGCGCGAATAT
This sequence comes from Phlebotomus papatasi, assembly GCF_024763615.1. Lineage (NCBI taxonomy): Eukaryota > Metazoa > Arthropoda > Insecta > Diptera > Psychodidae > Phlebotomus > Phlebotomus papatasi. The sequence goes on from NC_077223.1 coordinate 11,921,959, forward strand.
ATTTTTTTTTCTTTCCCTGGAGTGCAAAATTTTTAGCTCACGAAATGAATACTCAATTATTAAAGTTTTTCTTGTAACTTTTTTTTTGCTGCAACCACAATGATGGCAATTGAATGATTTTTTTTACCGAATGAGGTGATTCCGATATAGAAAACAATGCTAACAGGAGAATAGGTTTAGTGCACAACTGACCTGTTTTTTTTTATTTTATTTATGCCGGAAGAATATTTTTATTTGAAAAATTTCTGACTATGTTTTAAGTGGTGTGGTGGAAAATATGGCAAGTTGAACAATGTAAAAATCCACCAAATTGATTAGTGTAGATTGCTGATTGTAAAATCTGGACCAAAATTTGAATTTTTGGCAATGCTAAAATAGAAAATTTCTTCTCTAAGTACTGTACATCTTATTATTTGACTTTTTCTTCTCCAACGAAAAAAAAAATGATTTATAAAGTTTTAATATAAATAAAATTCTTATAACGATTATTAATACTTTTAATGTATTCCAAGTGAAAAATAAAAGAATATCTATATTAATAAATAAAAAGCATCAAATAGATATTATAGGGTAGAGTAAGTACTTTTCGCCACCTTAAGGTTTGACACTCTTATAATTCTTACACTTTTTGTCGAAATAAAATGAAATTTTGTGTACAAGTGCTTTGAAGCATTGTCTATCTATTGAACCAGGAGACTTTCCGGGAACTTTTGAGTATCTGGTTGAAAAAGTACATTTTCTGCAACAATGCATGTTTCAGTACTTTTCGCCACCTTGTAAACACTTTTTCGCCACTGTGTAAGCACTTTTTCGCCACTTGTTTTCAATTGATTTTTAAGAAACAGCTGCTTTCGAAAACCCCCAAAAGTACACGGCACAGTACTTTTCTTATTTAACAACGATATTAGACAATTATTAGAGTATTTCGAATGATTTTTTGCACATTTTTTATTTGCGACAAAAATCAATTGAAAATTACGCCTGTTTCAACTAAATTCCGCGAGGAGCGCCACTTGTAAAATGCTTGAAAAAATGAGTGGCGAAAAGTACTTACACAACTGAAAAATGTAAGCCCTAATTCGCCACATCCGTATTTCTTTATTTTTTTGGAAAACATTATTAAAAAATGATATTAGAACAAAGCTTAGTACTTTCAGTGAAAAAATATCAAATACTGTACTGCAAAAACATAAAATATTGCAAGACAATTTGTCTGAGCGTTGACAAGTTTATTAAGAACTCCATATTTTTTTGGTGAGTGTTCACCTTGTCGACAATTTCTTTAATTAACTTGCAAATAATCTAGTCGGTGGAGCATCTGATATGGTTTTCTGATTCATTTGGCTAGAGCTCACGAAATAACACTCATTTCGTAGTTCCACGAACTCATAAATTTTCTTAAAATGCGATTTTAATTTAGGTGGCGAAAAAGGGCTTACTGGCGAAAAAGTACTGACTCTACCCTAGTGTAATGTTCTGCATTATTTTATTTAATGTTTTAAAGCTTTCAAACTATTTAAAGAATTTGCACTTACACTGTAAAATTCAAGAAGAGTCAAAATGAAAATTTATCTAAGTTCTCGTGAGAAAAATTATTTATTTTATGTATTGAATCCCATGTAAAACTTTAAGCTTTTGGAAATGATATATATGAAAATTGATCCAATTTACCTTTTTTCACACATAACATATCACAATTGGAGTAATGGGTTTGGTCAAAATTGGTTTTAGGTTACAATAGTTAGCAAAAAGATTTTGTTTATAGATAAATTGGTTAATTTTTGTTGATAGAAAAGAATGATAACATGTAGTGAAACAAAGGCGTTTATTTTCAGTGTATTATTCCTGTTTGTATTGTAATATATTTTAACGTTTGCTAAATGCCCCAGCGTTGAAGAGATCAAAAGGTGAATGAAGTGTTTATAGTGCAAATACCATAAATACCAAAGGCGACAGATTGTCGTACAATACCTAATCATCAGTCTTCCTCATTTGCAAAACATAAGCTTATTAAATGTTTTCTTCCACCCACTACAAGTCGTGCTTTCAATTTGGTGAAACATAAACTGTATGAAAAATAAGTTAATTTACACTATAGGGCTCTGCGAGTTTTCTTTCTCAATGTCCAATCAATGAATATGAAGAACGTAACAGAAAATCTTTGTTCACGGTAAAGAATATCAGTAAGGCGATTAAGAGTTGGACTGATTTAGAAATAAATTAGGCTTTCACTATCACAGTGAAATAGAGAAATTGACAATTTAAAACAGATTATGAAAAGTCGACTGATGAATTTTATTAATTTTTCTGGGAAGATATTGTTCCAGTTTAGGTGTCCTATAATGTAGGTTGGTAAGACCGTCAGCCCTTGGATGGTATTCATGACACGATGAATAATTCTCATCTTTCCCTCTGTTAACATAAAACGAATAATTGCAAGGCAAAAAATAATATAGCCAAGGTAAAAATCGACAGTAAAAATTTTGATAAAGAACCTCTAATCTATGATCCTAATACGGGCTTCAGATCTAAGGCTTAGCCATAAGGCTTAACTTCTCTAATTTCTTATCAGTCAAAAATTTTTAGAAAATCTTGACTTAGAAATGGATTATTAAGGAGAATTGATCTATCTGAATCAGAAGAACAAATTATATTGGTTGCTATTTAAGATTTTGGGACCTTCGGAAACTAGGCTAAACCTCTAGTCTGAAGACGGTCTAAGCCCTCAGTGTATGACAGTTTAGGATAAATGTTAACTACCAACTAAGTCTATTTGGACCTTTACAATTCCACTGTTTTTGGTAAAAGGATCCACTTGATAAACAAGAGGTGGATTTTTTATTTGGTAGTGTGAGCCTACATTTTTGTCTACGGTATTCAGGGTTGGGCGAATTTTTTACATTTTACATCATTTTTTACATAGTAAAAAAAACTTTTAACATGTGCTACATTTTTAACATGTAAAGTTAAAATGTAAAAAATCTAAAATTGATTTATATGCATCAAATTTCAAATGTAAATTTTTGTTTTTCACTCAATCAAAGATTTCTTTGTAATCTGTAAAATATTTTGCGACTTTTTGCCGTAAAACTTGTCGTCGAAAATGCATGGTGAAATTTACTGGCAACCCCAGTTCAAATTTTCCTTTGCCCGGTTGAACAAATATAAACCATATAAATGACAAATAATTCAGGGAGTTTTCCAATTTCTCTGTGTTTTCCGTTAATCATTAATATTGTGAAAATCATTCAAATTAAGATTTATTTCTTAATTCTTTACAACAATTTTTTTGACTTGTTATATACCTTGTCCAAGACATCACATCCCAGAAAATAATGTTTTCATGAAGAGAATCAATCTCTTCTTGCTAACACTGATTCTATAGTAATGATAATGTTTTCAAAAATTTTTTTTTTAAATTTTTCACTACAATTACCAGGGAAAATCGTGTACTCCTTCTTAGACATTGATCTGAGGCTAATTTTTACATGTTTTAGAAACCATCGTCCTTTGTTATTAAACTGTAACTAACGTATTAAACAAAAAAATCATCCAAAAATTACGATATTGTATCGATTTTAATAAAATCTGCACAAAATCTGAGTAAAACGATCAAAATTGCGAAATGTTTCGTTCGGAAGCTGTGAGGATTTTACATTCAATTTTAACCGTCTTATGCTGAAGCTGTGCGCTTTTTATTTGTAATTTATTCTTTTCGTGTTGAAGCTATGAGTGCACTACATACAAGCGAAATTATTTTAAGCGTAAGTTGCGCTCAATTTGAACACAATATTAATCCATTTATGCTGAAGCAGTGCCGGTTATTGTTATATCAAAATCTCATAAAAAATAGTCTATATAATTACTATAAAAAATAATAAAGTTTTTTTTATTTTAAAAAAATTAATTGATCAAGTCATGTCATTTGCCAATTACGAATAGTGAAAAAATCATATTTTTATGTTTCATTGCTTTACATGTTTAGTTTACTAATAATATAAATTTTATTCTATTTTTCGTTAACGGTCAAAAAGCTTAACATTTTAGGGATTTAATATAGACAACATTCTGAAATATCTATCTGTGAAAAAAGGACGAAGTTCTTCTAATACTAAACCTACCAAGACCCAGTCAAATTGACCGGTTTAAAATAAATACTTACTTTAAACGGTGCAATGCCCCTATCAAACTTTATGAATTTCCTGAAATATGCATGTAACACCATTTTTCAGCTTTTTCAGCATTCAAATTTTAATTTATTGCTCTTTTCCATTTGTTGAGAATCCTACATTATCGCAGTTTGTCACTTGACCGAAAAACGGCCAAAAACAGTCGGTAGGTTTAGTGTTAATTAGAAAAAATTAACATTTTTTACTACAGGCAGTATATTTTATGTGTACAAAATCGTTCAATTACTTCATATCTATGGGTTTTCAAAATGAAATTTGTTTCATGGTTTTCCCAAAAATGTTTCCTTGAAATTTCTCATAAGAAATATCAATATTGGTATTGCTAACAGGAAATGTTCAAAAAATTCAAAAATGCGTAATTTTCTTTTTTTACATTTTACACATTTTTTACATTTTACATATTTTTTACATTTTTACATATTTTTTACATGTAAAATGTAAAAAATATTTTTTACTATGTAAAAGCACAACCCTGACGGTATTATAGATTATGATTAATTTAATAAAAAACTGTTTGCATGAGATACTATATTAATATGCTAAGTTCATTTCAATGAATTTTTGTGGGCAAAGCTCAGTTTTTTTTGTCCCTAATGGCCTCTACACATTGGGAGCAATTTTTGTCAAAAATTGCTTTTTTGAAGAAATTCCCTGCAGCGTTGTAGGGGGAAACGTCAAATTTCTGTCAAAAACGCAATTTTTGAGGAAAATTGCTCCCAATGTGTAGACGCCTTAAATCAAAATCTTATCATTTTAGTTATGAAAATTAATTTTAAAAAAAAAACATTTTTCAACGCATGTATTATTAATAAATAATTTGTATCATCTTAAAATTTTAGAAATGTTAATTGTCTAAGACACTGAACTTGTTTCTTGGGTATATTTCTATTCCCTCTGTTAACCACACGTGATTATTGGTCGTTTTGAATAACAATTTATTAAATCGCTACCAGGAATCCTGTTTCACTAAATAAGTCCAGTAGGAAGTTATCAATAGCCTGAGGGAGTTTTATTGCAGAAATACTTTTATTTTACTCCGTGAAAGTAATACAAAACCTTCAATTTAGATAGATATCCTAACGTGAAATGAGGCGTATGCCTTTTTTCCCCTTTTTTTTTTGGAACTCGATGGGAAATGCATAATAAAAAAAAGGAAGGAAAGGTGAGACTTGAAAATCCAGCACGAGAAGATTGTATAGAGAATTGACTGGAGAGGAGAGTGTATAGTATAGAAAGGAAATTTGCAGAGACGATGAAGAAGACTCCCGGAGTGTACCGATGAATTTGTTGGTGATGAGTAAGATATTTTCCCGTGTGTGTAAATAAAAGTCGTAAATCTGGCGCCGAGGGAGCCAGCGGAAAAGGGTTCAGCAGGTGTCGATGGGGGAGTTGAAAATCTCTCAGATCTATTCGTTGGTGGGAATTTTGTCGAGGAGATCAATGAGACATCCACTGAGGCGTTCATCGTGTATCCAGGTATATGAAGCCGGACAAAAGTCCCCCACCAAAAAATTGGTCCACCCACTCAATATAATCGCGCCCAATGTGTAGTTCTAGGGATGATTTATCGGGCACGCTTAACCGCACTAAGTCGATTAACATCAAATTCCCTGGACAGGGAAATCCATCACGCAAAGAAGAAACCTACCAGATGTTTAATTGACAATCCATCGATTAAATGGACTTTCAATCTCCTTTATTGTGGGTGTTTTTAGATAGTAAAATCAGCTGTCTTATTGGAATATTACTATAACTTTGGAAAAATAGAATTGATCGTTGGCCATTTCCTCCTGGATCCTGTCGAGTAAATTATCTCGCTGAGTGTTGAATTCAGATTAATTTTGATTGATTTTTCATCTAATCTATTCATATGCCTGGTGACTTTCACAGTGTCCAATTTGAACCATGGTACCACATTTACGGGATGGTAAAATTAAATTAAAATTCGGAAATCACGTCACGTTGACTCAGACGACCATCGAAGAGGCGTCTAATGCAAAATGTTTCACTTCTCTGTCTCACACACTTCAAACCATTTCCGGACACCAAAGTTTTCGAGGGACGTGCCCACGGAGAGACACCCATTAGTCACTTCCTCTTTTTCATGTTAATCAGTAGATTGGTTAAAGGTGTCTATAGGTTGTTAAAATTGCTTGACTCTCCTGGGAAATAGTCTAGAAAGATTACCAATTGACAAAAGACAAACACATTGAGAGTCAGTAAATTGTTGATTGAGTGAAATTTTAATTTTTCTTTCATTATCTTTCAATTATCTGTGATAGTTATTTGTATATATGCAGCTATATTTTATAAGCCAGTGTTTCCTTTATAAAGTTCATGCCCTAGTGATTAGGGAGCTTTTTTAATCAATTTCGCATGAGTTTATTTAGGAAAAAACCATCCTAGCTTGAAAGGTTAATAGCTTTCACCTGGAAATTTTGAAGGGCAAGAAAAAAGTAGCAAAAAGATTGTTATGGGATATGTGATTATTTTATAGGAGACACTTTTAGACAATTTTAATTTTATTGAGAGATTTTTAATTTGAAAGTCATTTCATGAATGTCTTAAACAAACTGGAAAATTCAATAAATTCAAAAGGGAATATTGTAGGTATAAATATAAGTTTAATAAATTAAATGACTTCTATTTAAATAGCCGTACCACATGTAAATGGTTTCTTGGTAGAGATCTAAAATAATTGTATTTGTGATGCAGATATCCTGGGTTTGATTTTCAAATAAAATTTGGGTGTTTGAAGGATAATTAAAATTGTGGTACGAAATAAAGTGCATATTCAAAGAAATTCTTATATTTTTTTAAGTAATTTAATTAGCTATTAAAATGAAAGAACTTATTAAAGTCTAAAAATAATCCCTAAATAAAGATATATTGGCAACACACAAAAAAAAATTATACAGCCCCAAAATGTACCTACAGTTGTACTGGGACATGAATCCACAAATTAAAAAAGGACTTAGTGAAATTTTCCAGAAAATATTAAAAGAAATAGGATTTTCTAAAATCAGCTGTTATAAAGTTCACTCATGAATGTCTATCGAAAATATAAAATATTGTTATAGCAAGGGAGACCGGGGTAATTAGACAGTGGTTTCTTTTAGTTTCCCCTAAAACGCACATTGAGCAAAATATTATTTAGTGTGAGTAGGAGCACATCTCCATCGGAGGCAGCCAAAATCCCGAAAGCCAAAATTCCAAAAGCCAAAATCCCGAACGCCAAAATCCGGAAAGGGCCAAGATCCCGGAAGTGAAAATCTCAAAAGCCAAAATCTTGAATGTTCAAAATCCTGAAAGGTGTGAAATTATGGAGGATAATGGCCTCAATTCTGAAACCAAGATCAAGATCAAGAAAATTTCAAGATTTTGGTATTCTGAAATCAAAAAATCAAAATCAAGATGTCAAATCTGTCAAATGTCTTGGAATCTTGAAATCCAAGACACAAACCGTGTGGATATCAAGATTTGCAATTCTGGAACCAATATTTAAAGATTTCAAGACGTCAAAATTCTTGTTTTCTTGAAATAATTCCAAGAACCTTCTGGAGGTGCTTGGAATTTTCAAGATAGTAACAATTCAAAGAGTTTCATATGGAAATGACTATTGATGAGGAATATTTCTATAAGAGATGGTACAAATAGAGAACTACTTTGAAAAATACTGTATTTGACCTTGTAATTTAATCGAAATGGTACGTATTTCTAGATGTACATATCGAAGTACACCACTCAGAGGATATCTGCAAAATAATCACATTATACATAAGCATTTCTTGATTTATCACAGGTCACAAGATTGGTTTGCACTTCCTGTACTCCCGTTTATGGCCTCTCATTTATTCTTTAATACGTCCTATAATTAATTTTCCTAATTTATATGACGAAAATTCAACAAATTCAACAGAGAAATGAAGATATTTGTCAGAAATTATATTTAGTTAAGTGTGGAATATCTTGAAATCTTGGTTCTTAGCTAAGACAATTTAAGTTCCACAAATGCTTCGCGTCAGAATACGAAATCTTGATCTTGGAAATATTTCACAGCTTGAAATTTTGATCTTGATCTTGGTCTCAGAATTGAGGCCAATGTGTAGAAAATTTCCCTTTGCCTCCAGAAAGCGCGAGTGCAATCGTGGGAGTAGCTATGACACTATTAAGAATTCGGGATTTTGGCTTTCTGGATTTTGACCGAGATCCATCCCCATACTCCCTGAAATATTTGTAATTTTAATCCAATCATTTTACAATTTAGATGCCTTTTTTAAAATGCATCTAAATTTATTTTGTCCAGTTTAAAATCGGTGGAAATTTATACCCCGAAATTGGCAACATCTATTCCAGCCGGGGCACATTTATCCAATTTCTCGTATTATTTCTATTATCCTCTCCAGAAAAAGTCAAAAATTAAAAGGGACAGATAATCCTAACCGGCTTATGTAGGTGAGATTCTTAACGTGAGCTAACTCGAAATGCATGCAAATTCGATTTAGAGCTGAAGTTGGGAGACGCCATTCAGTTATTTTGAATCAAATTTGTGAAATTATACAAATTTTGTATTTAAACCAAAATATCAAGGATTTGGATGAACTGATAGAAAAGTGATATATGGATGAAATGTAGACCAGAATGTTCTCTATAATTTTCCCATAGAACATGATCTCATCGATTACTCAGAAGCCAAGATAAGCGAGGTTTTTTGTTTCTTAACTCGTTTTTTCATCCAGAGTGCCCCAAGTAGTCATTTGTTGAGCTTCAACAATTTCAAAGAATTGTTGTATTTTGTGGGACTTTCCATTTAAAACCCTATTTTAAGTATCTTGGTGGAGTAGAGGCAGTCAAATTGGCATCTGAGTGATTTCAAAGCGTTTTTATGGGAAAAATCATTTTTTTTCACACTTAAACGGCAAAATCGGAGTGATAGCGTAGTCTGAGCGGAAAATGATGTATGGACGAAATGTAGAGACAAATGTGTTCTACAATTATGTCGAAGTAATCATCAAAATCGGTTTAGCGACAGTCGAGATAATTGAGGTTATGTGATATTGAAATTGGTTTTTCGACTGTGGCGCCCCTGGTGTTGGTCCCACGAAGTTCAAATATTCTAGAAAGTTGTAGCATTTGGTGAGATCTTTCGTTTAAGCCCTCACTCATCAAAATCGGTCACATAGAACCGGAGATATGATTTTTTGAATTTTGTGAACTTTGACCCCTCATATCTCCGGTTCTGTTTTAACCACAGCGCGCACACGCACCATTTTGGAAACGTCCTAGACTGGACTACAACATACTAAAATTTCATTAACTTGCACAATGCCGTTTTTGAGAAAAATGACTTTGAATTTCGATGAATTTTGACGCTATCACAGCGCCACCTGTGGTGACTTTTTGAACTTCCATCTGAAAGTGCTCATCGAGACGAAACCAAAAAGGTAAAATTTAGGTCGCTATGTTAATTAGAACCGGAGATAGAGGCCGGTCAATGTTCGAACTTTGACCCCTTATAGCTCCGGTCAGGGGTTATGGATCGACTTAAGGTTTTTTTTGTTTGATAGGTATAATCAACGGCTACAACATACTAAATTTTCAGCCCGATGCACAATGGAATTTTTGAGTTATTTAACTTTTAAGATTTAAAAATTTTCTTTTTAAAAAAAGCGCCCCTAGCGGTGGTTTTATGAACTTGCGATGTTAGAAGGGGAAGTGGCATTTCACGAGAGCTTTCCAAAAAGCCCTCACTTTTTAAATTCTGACAATTAGAACCGGAGTTATGGCCATTTTAAGAAATTTTTTTTGGACCCTTATAGCTCGGGTCAGGGGGGTCGGGGGACCTTAAGTTTGGTATTGATGGAAAGCTCTAAGGCCCAGCTATAACATACTAAAATTTGAGTCCGCTGAATGCCATAGGGGCGGAGCTATTGAGAAAACAAAAAAAGGGGGGTCTTCAAAATGGTGGAAGGAGGGGTGGGGGGTGGGGGGTCTATGCACCAAGTTGCAATTTTCACCCGATATATAACCTTTGCCGAAAACCGCAAGTCGATATCTTTTTTAGTTTAGGAGCTATTAAGCTCCAAAGAGCGGCCGGCCGGCCGGCCGGGAACGTAACTTAGCCACATATATATTCGGAATCAGGAAGTGGCGAAACACATTTTGGCCAAATTTGAGGTCAATCGGACGACATGAAATTTTGTTAGGATTATAGTAGGTGAGATTTTGTTAAGAATCTCACCTAATTTTAGAGCTTTAAACTTCACGGTTTCATTAAGGCGAAATCGTAGCAAATCATAAAAACATTACTGTGTTATCACACTTGCACATTAAAATTTTAATATGATTCACATTAATTGTCGCTGGTGAGAGTCTAAATGTGTAATTTGTGTGTTTGAATCATTTTATATTCAAAATTTGATCTATTTGTTGATAAAAAAGTAGACTTGGCCCGCAAAATTTGATATAAATTGATTTATAGCATTAATGCGAAAAATTAATACGATTTTCCCTTTAATTTTTTAATGTGAAAAATATTTATGCTTTAGGTAAATTTAAACTTATTTTTGCAGACCAAGTCCACTTCTTTATCAATAAATAGAAAAACTCCAAATATTAAGTGACTCAAAGACACAAATAACAAATTTGGACGCTCTCAAGCGACAATTAATGTGAATCACATTAAAATTTTAATGTGCAATTGTGATAACGCCGTTAGACAAATTATATAATTTTTTTCACAAATTAAACGCAAAGTATAAAGCTTTATTTCATTTAAACGTTTGGAAAATAAGTCGTAATATAAGATCTCAGTTGTCTGAATCTGCTTCTCCGTTCCCTAAAATAATGGCCAGCTCATTTTATTTTTAACGACTTTGATCATAAGTATTGACAATGAGAATATGATTTATGAGCGTGATATGGTTTACTCAATTTTAGGAGTAATAAAAACCAATGTCTTAATTAATAGTGGTTATTTCTAAAATATTCTCTTAAAAGTTGGTAAATGATATTTTTGGAAAATGTACGTGTCTCGTCTGCCCAAACTTGGCACTTGAATACAAATTTTCCAAAAGCAGGAAATGAAAAGTTTCACTTGAACTCTCAGCTGCAGAGAACTTTGCAATGATTGTGCCTGAGAGTGTCATGAAAATTAGTCAAACTTATTATAAATCCTAATCTTTTAAATAGTTTAAAATAGTCACCTAAATTAATACTAACTTTGTGAAACGTCCAAAATGGATAAAATTAATTTATAAATAATTCTGTGGACTGATCACTAAAGGTCCGGAAGATGTCACAATCAGACGTCCTTCAGAAGGAATCTATCAGCAATCCGTGACTCTCACGGCTCGCATGTGGCCACCCGTTGAGGCAGGTCCGCAAAGGACAGTGTGGGGTTTGCCAGCTGTTGTCTGGGGAGTCGTTATTGGTTGTACTGTGGTTGGTGTGCTCGTTCTGGCCACACTCTTCTTCTGCTGCTGGCTTCTTCCGCGAAGCCGAAAGTTTCTCAGCCCTTCTCGCTGTGGAGCTGCTGTCACCAGCTCATCAGCAGGTGTGTAGTTAATAGATTGAAGAATTCTTTTTTTTTTAATATGTTACTAGTGAAGACAAATCCTATTCCTATCACTCATAAATTATTTTTAATCAATTGCTGCAATATTTGAAGACGCAGGAGGAGGAATTATAAGTGAGTATATATGAAAAAATTTATTTAAAGTTAGAAAAAAAAGAAATTTTATGTATTTTTGAAGTGGCTCACAACCCGCAACCTTGGACAGGTATTCCTGCTCAATATTCTGCTCCAGCTCCTTCAATGCCATCTTCAGCTTCGAAATCCCACGTGTCACAAAAGGCGCACAATTTACGGGATCAAATGCCTGGGAATTTTTGTAGTCTTGTGCCATGTCAGAGCACAATTCCAGATACCCATAAATCAATGTGGGCGATCAATCCACTCTACGCCTCCAGTTCGGGTTGGTATATTTATTACATAGAGGAAAGGAGGGAAAGGATGATGCAGTTTCATGCATACGCAAATTGCAAATTCGTTATTTTATAAGAAATTTCAAAGCAAGGTGAATAGAATTGGATAAATTTTAACTCTTGTTCCAGTTTTTTTTTTTTTTAAATATAATTTATCCGCGTGAAACAGCTTCATCTTATTCTACTTCCTAAAATTTATTAACCCTTTAACGACGAGACAAACAAAACTTCTGAAGCGTTTAACGCCTAAACTTTTCAAAGCCAACAGAGTCTGATGTGGTGTATTTTTTGTCTCTATGAACGATAGGGACAAAAATAGCCCAAAAATTTAAATAATTTTTCTGATGATACCAATGACAGGTAATTTTCACTTTAATGAAAAATACAATGTTTGAGTATTGTAGTTTCTTATTCCAAAACGGTTTTACTTTATAAAAAAATGGAAGTATAAAAAATAAATAAAATAAATTTTTCTATATGAGAATTTAAAAATTCGTCATTTTTTAGTTTAAAAATGTACTATTTAGCAAATAGATGGAGACTTGCAAAAAATATCCTAGATTTCTTCAACCTTTTACTTTACAATTATGTACAAACATCAGAAAAAACTAACTTTAGGTACCGTCGTTGCGGGTGACTTTGCACGTTTTTTCGCTGTTTTTCAACTTTACCCTTTAAAAGTGGATAGTTAAAGTGAAGGAAGGGGGTGAATGGGTAAAATTATTTGTATTCAGTTGTTAATGGCTCCGGCACACCTTTTCGATCAGGAAAATTTCCTGAAGTCGAAATTAGGATCTTTTTCCTTCTTAAAGCTTTTGCATATGACTATCTCATTCTTTCGCACTCTTCTTCTTCTTTTAAATATCACTCGAAATTCAATTTAGCTCAATCAAATTTGGAGTATGAAAGAATGAGATAGTCATATGCAAAGCGTGTGAGAAAGAAAGGGATGTAAATTTTGATTTCATGAAATTTTCCTGATCTAAAAGGTGTGCCGGAGCCATAATGAATGGATTTTGTGCCACTAATACTAATTTTATAAAATTTTACTATGTTAAAAAAAATCAAGAAAAAAGGCTTGCAATTGGGATAAGGTGCGGGTGACTTTGCACTTTTTAATAAATACTAAAAAATCAACAATTTCTGATAATAAACGACAATGAAGATCTTCACATCTAAGGGTAAGATGCACGAGATCTACAAGATGACATGATCGCCATCTTGATTTGACGTTTTTCTCTCTCTCTCTCTGTTTTATGTTTTGGCTGTCAGACTCAATCAGGTCCATATAGCCATTTCGCTTACTCTCATTTACATACGAGTTCCATTTGTTTTTTTTCCCATATTTTTGTTCCTCTCATCTCTCCCTATCATTTTTCTTTTTGCTCCATCACAAATCCTTTTTTTTTGTTCCCTTATCTTTTATCATACTTCCTTCTTAATATTTTTGCGTTCAGTTTGTAGCTTTTTTTTTAAAGGACGGTGAAAAACTGTTTTCCTATTATTCACCGGACGCGCTTCGATCAAGGATCGAACCGAGGGCCTCTGCGTCACAAAGCCAACACTTTGCCCATTGAGCTACCGAGACCCCTGCATGAGACACCAAAAAAATGCACGTCAACTTTGACGTTTTTATCTGCCATTTTGAATAACTGTCAAAATCTAAAACAGGTTCGATTGGGTTGAAATTTTAGTATGTTGTAGCTGATATCAAGACCTTTTCAGAACGTATCTATGTCCCGGTCTACGTCAAGTATTTACCTAGATACAGAGGCTCAAAGTTTAAAATTTTGTAATACTCATATTTTGGCGGTCTTTATTTTTTAATATTCAATATTTGAAACCTAAACGAAATGCCTCAGTAACCATTAAAAATGGTTGAGACTTTTATTTTATATATTTATTTACTCTAACATAATTAAAAAAATAAACGAAAAGTGCATTTAATTATTTTTTTTTATTTTTCATCTTTGCGAAAATAGTTTTTAAGATTCTTTAATAATTCGCTGTTATAAACAAAAACATTACTTTTCGTTTTTTTTGTTTGTTAGATCTCATCGCCTAACGATAGCGCTGTCTTTTTTGTGATAGTTTTGATAAAAGAAGCTCCCTGTAGTTCTGTATTCATGAAATTGTCAAAATTTTGAACTTGGAGCCCCTATATCCAGGCAATCACTTGAGCTAGGTAGGATTTTATATATGATCTGAAAAGGCCTTGACATCAGCTACAACATACTAAAATTTCAGCTCAATCGGATGAGATTTTTGTTTTGACAGTTATTCAAAATGGCGGACAGAAACGTCAAATCAAAATGACGACCATACCATCTTGTAGATCTCGGTCATTTTATCTTAAGTTCTCAGAAAATTGGATAATTTTTAGCCAAATACTTCTATAATAAAGCTTTAGAAAGATCATCATATACATAAATCATGCGTTCTTAGGAAGATAATAGGGGAAAAAAATATTTTAATAAAAATAATCAACAAAATCGAAGTGGATTATTCTAGCCAGATAAATTTAGATTGGATTTGGGCAATTTACTACTCTGAAATCGATTTTGGAATTGCACCTTCAGATAACTTTTTCACGGAGGCATTTTTTGACAAAATACTTATATTAGCATTTTATTGACTATTACTGAGACTACAAGAATCCTTTTGGGAATCATTGTACCTTACTTGGTACATAACATATCCCTATATACTTTGACATGGTAGACCGGATCGGCGAAGACCATCAATAAGTGCTAGAATATATGAAACTTACGGACAGCAGAGTGCAAAGTTATCCCCCGAGTGCAAAGTCACCCGCAACGACGGTAGTCAGGAAAAATTATTTTCTTTATGGTACACCGGTGTTCCAATCGTCCTTAAAAGGGTTAAATACACAAATAAGGAAATATTTATAAAATTTTTACGTATTAAAATCATTTTAAGATTGCTTTTTCTTGTAGTTCTTAGCGAATCCGAAGAGTCTTCATATAGGACGAGATCTTTGCCATCGTGGGGAAAGGGTGCCAAACAGAGACCCGTCTCAACAACGGATGATCTCGAGGAACTCTACGCGAAGGTGAATTTTAGTAAGAAGCGACGGAATCGCATGCGAAATGACGAAGCTGCAATAATTGCATTATGTCGCTCAAGATCTCAGAATTTAGCTGTTTTGCCCCTCGAACGAGAAGGAATAGTTGTGTACGATGAGAGGACAGCCCTCTAGAAAAACCTAAACCACCAATTTATTAATTTGGACATTTTTCTAGAGCACATGGATTGTCCCTTGCGATACTAGTCATAGTTTATTACCGGACCATGGTAAATATCATATCAACCGAATTGACAAATAATTTCTAGAAAATCCTAGATGTGCAATGATTTCTTCTAGCCAATTTCTTTTGTAACTATCCTGAGGAATAAATAAAATTCTTCAGTATCGGATAAAGGGGTTTTGTTTAATTTTTATAACTACATATTTTTGAGGCATATTTTTCCCACGAGAGCCATGTAAAAGCAGCCGTTGTTGTGTTACAAAATTCAATTCTGCCGTTGGAGACTTGCGTGGAAGTTGTCTGCTTCTGTCAGTTAGTCTCCAAAAGATGTCTTCCCAAGAAGATTCCTGGTAAAAATATCGTCAAAAGTCCATTTTTTTTATTACAATGTCTTACTCTACTAGCTCTAGGTGGGACTTCAACAGTTCCTTGTTACTTTCCGGACGACGGAAAAGCGCCTTCATTCCATATAGACCCACAAATACTGTACTAACGAACCTCCAGCGAGGAAATACTGAGACAGATGGCTCGGAGATTTCGCTGAACTTCCACGAAAAAAGTGGTCAGGGTGAAATCACCGAGGAAATGGTGAAAGAACTCTCTTCTGTAGATGTTCTAGATCAATTCCAATTCACACCACTTCACTGGGCATGCTACTATGGCCAGTTATCGTCAGTGAGGACACTGGTCCAGTGAGTCTTCTTATTCTTACCGGGCATTGTCCCACTTTAGATAAAATAATCACTGTTTTTTTTTAGATGTGGAGCTGATGTCAATAAGCTCGCTCCAGACTACATTTCGCCCCTTTTGCTAGCATCAGCTGGAGGGCACAATGAAATTGTAAAGTACCTCCTGCAGCACAAGGCAGATATCAATCATACAGACGTTGTAAGAATTGCTGCAGTTGACTTCTAAATCCTTGCTAAGAATTTCATATCTTTTAGGTCGGAAATACGGCACTAATGTATGCTTCTGCAGGAAATCATCCACACACCTGCAACGAATTAATTGCATTCCATCCAAATCTCACGGAATCCAATGAGAATGGGGACACTGCTTATTCCCTGGCCATCAAAAATAAATCTCATTTAGGTACAAATCTAAATAACTAGGGTAAAATGAGGTAATTTGGAATCATTTCTATACACTGAGAAAAAAAAAGAGGGTGCGATTAACTTTTTTTCCTCGTAACTTTAACACTTTTTAAGTG
Organism: Phlebotomus papatasi; assembly: GCF_024763615.1. Taxonomy (NCBI): domain Eukaryota; kingdom Metazoa; phylum Arthropoda; class Insecta; order Diptera; family Psychodidae; genus Phlebotomus; species Phlebotomus papatasi. The sequence goes on from NC_077223.1 coordinate 11,938,614, forward strand.
TAAAAATATATCAATATTTTCTAATGTTAATTTTACACCATTTTAAGTGTAAAATTAACATGAAAAAGGGTAACTTTAACCCCTAGTACACCTAAAAAGCATAATATTAACACCGATTTCGGGTCAATAATGCAGGGTAAAATTAACATTTCCGGAATGTTATTTTAACTTTTTCGTATTTCTCTCAGTGTACGAATTTTGAGATTTCTTCACTGTTTCAGATGGGCAAAGAGAAAAAGAAAACCATTAAAAAGTCCAAAATCATTCAATAAGTATTAACTGTTGATTTATGATGATTTTTCCTTAAAGAAATGTTACACAAGATCTAATATTAAAAATTTCAAACGGGAGTTTTAGGAAGACTTTGGGAAAGCTTTTGATCGACTTTTCTCAAAAAAAAAAGCTGAAATTATTCCCTTTTAGACGAGCTTTTAGGGACACTCTCAAGCTTTCATTGTCTGTACCAAAATTATTAAAATCGGTTCAGTAATTAATTTGTTTTTGACACAATTTTTGAAAGAAACTTACGCTAACACTTTTGAGACTTTAGAGCAGACTTGAGCTCGTTAAAAGTCGTGTAATATCGGAAATTTTGTGTTGATAATTTTAATGGAAATTACAGATAGCCATACTGGTAACACTAATCCCGTTCATTCACGGCTTGATATCTTTGTCGGAAGACGGATAGCTGTTCACTATACGTCCTTTAATTAAAATCTTGTAGAAACACAAGGAAATTAAATGCAAATATCACTTCAAATGGAAAGTTCTTAAATCGCGCGCAATTCAACTGTGAGAGAGAGATAGAGACACAAACAACTCACTTGACAAACGTCTGGCGGCGCTGCGGTTGCAAAAAATCTCTAAAATGCCACAAAATATTTTCTTCTCTATTTTATGCTTATTAGCAGGTCGTGTACCTTCTTCAAATATGTACTTTTGCATTCCTTATTGACCAAAATAGTGTTGTACAAAAGGGTTTTTCTCAAACCTATCCTGAATTTTGGGACAGCTCAAAAGAATATGAGTCTTCCAGCTCAAAATTTCATCCCAATGTTTTTCTTGTATTATCGACAATTATTCACAATTAACCCAAATAACTGTATTCACCTAATTTATTAAGAGGAATTTCTTGTGAAAATGACTTAACTCTAAGAAATTAAACAATTTTCACATTAAAAAAACTCTCATTTTTTCCATGTGAATTTTTGCGGCATTTCGAAGAATACCAACAGGCACCACCAAATTCACTTCGGCTTTTCTGTTAGCTCAGGCCTGCTTTAGAGTGTTTTTAATAAATTTTTGGTCAATTTCCCGATAGGTTCTTCAAGGAAAAGTCTTCTTGATGTTTTTAGCGAGCTTTCAGCTTAAGAAATTTGCAAAGCTCATCCAGAGTAGATTTAAATTATGTTATAAAACACAAAAAAAAATGTATATCGGAATTTTAACCGAGAAAAACTCATTATTCAGAAATGTATAAGAGAATTTTAGGTAGAAGTGTTCTCGTCTTTATAAATTATTTGAATATTATAATAAATAAGTAAATTTTAAAGAGAAAGCTTTTAAATAGCTTAAAATTTTAAACAGAAACAACCATAAATTCTAATGTTGACTTTGATAACTGGTAAAAAAGTTTAACTATACGAGCTACTTTAAATGATCAAAATCAGATTTAAATAGAAACTTAAAACGTTTTTGTATGTTTGTCCAAATTTATCAAAATTGGTGCAAAATGGATCAAATAACAGAATTTCCTCGAATAATAAATAAAATCAAATAATCCCCAAATACCTTCAATGATAAGCTTAAATTCATTAAGATTGGATTAAAATTAGTTTTTCGTGTGACTTTTCGAGAAAACTTTTGTTCTTTTCGTTCAAAAAACGTTTTTTTTTGTGGGGTAATCCTCCAAAAATATTCTCATCAAATACCAACTGACATTCTATTCAAAATTTGGCTCCCCTCTAACTAAAATCCTGGTTACGTCCTTGTTAAGCCAAACGACTCAATTTATAATCAGGCGAAATGTTTAAGAAAATTTTCAGTGAAAATAATCGTCAAAGACAAATGGTCTATTGGATTTTGGAAAACCACAAAAATTGCTTACCAATTTCAATTTCGAGGCATTTGGGAATTGGATTAAACTTCCAGTCCTGTGACCATTTTACGCTCAAGAGTATTTATTTGTGTTTTTCTTGTAATTTCTTGCGTATCTAAAATAGAGACGAAAACTCAAAATTCTGAATTCTGAATTTGAAATTATTCTGAATAAGCCCATTTAATCCTTATTTTTTTCAATTTTAAGGCTTGTAATTAAAAGAAAAATAAATAAATTTTGTACTTTCAGCTCAAGCAGTTCTGGAAAATCACATATTTTCATACTTTCTCAAATGAACATGTTCTCTGGAAATATTGAAGAGAAATAATGGCTGTTATGTAATTGTAATTATCTGCAAATAAGAAATTTTAAATTTCAATATTTTGTTTTATTTAATTTTAAAAAAGTTTAGATATAATAATTTTCGAGCGTACTTATGGATTTTTAAGTTTTAGCTGAGACACTTTAAAATCTTTTATTTTTCTTGAACAGCTTTAATTCGTAGCAGGAAATAACAGTAGGGGAAAGTACTCTCCTTTCCAACGTTCATGCCCTCGAATAATGTGAATTTCTTTTACTTATCCTAAAATATTTCCACATGATTGTCACATAATTATCAATAATTGATAATAAGATAATTTAATATTTAATGGAAATGTGTAAGTCTCTTAGGAAAACTTAAAAAAAAAATTAATATGATTCGAAGGTATGAACGCTCGAAGGGAGAGTACTTTCCCCTATGTTCGTAGATAGAGGATTAGACATTTTTGAAAATTGTTTAGTTCTTCTCATGGCCAAATGGGGTGATTTGTGGGCTTTTCTTATGTGTCCTGGGGATTCTGTGGAAGGCGCCACGATCTGAGGTATCGCTCACTTCGTAACTGATGGTATTTGAGAGATTGGAATGAAGTTTTGGAGATATCTATGGAAAAGATCACAACAGATTTACTTTGTTACTGTACAAGTGAAGTTGCATTATTAGAATGATGTGGGGACAGTGCTGGAGACTTGAAATTCTGGAGTTATGAAGGGATTGACTAAGCCCTAGGGATCCCAGCTTGGGGACGAACGCAACAATTTACTGCTCGAAACTTCTTTATCAATCGTGTGAATCATAATAACTCAACCAAAGAAATGAAAATTAAGCGAAGAATTTTAATGGCCAAATACAACGTAGGTGTGCCTATTAAAACCATCCTTGCGTTAGAAATCATTAACTCTTTAACACAGACGAAATGCTATTAAGTTCCAATCCAAGATTCTTTGCAAGAAGTCACATCCTTTATATTTCAAAAATACTTAATGTTGAAAAAATCGGAAAATGAGACGAATCTCAGTTTTTTTTTCACAATTCTTCCTGTATGCATTCAACCTCTTGCACTTTATTTAACTCTTTCGTCTCTTTTGGGACTCTAGTACCCAAAGAAGCATATGAATATTCTATGAAAAACAATGTTTTTAATTATTCAGAACCGATAAAAATCCGATTCTTGTGGATGATTACATACTATAAGGATGTCCAAATATGAGATATTTTTTTGTAGGACCTCAATTAATTCCTGAGCTTAGATATTTTTGATTAAAAATTGTGAAATTGGCTTGCAGCATATGCTGCGGTCCGGAAAGAGTTAAAGATTTATTTTACGATTGAGGAAATAAGTTGTTTATCTGAAAAATCAAGGGGGAGATATTAGCTTGGAAGTGGTGTACACTGAGGTGGAAGTACTGCGGAAGTGGAAGTCTCAAAAAATTAAATGATCTTTGCTTTTTTCATTTAATTACAATAAGAAAAGTGCTGATAAGCATACAGCGCAATTAAAGCTTATCCTAAAAGACTAAAAATATGCCAGTTTTTGTCGCAATTATCGTCAATTCCTCATTAAAATCCTCGTTAAAAAATTCAAATATCGTTCACCTACGCATTCTGTTGCAATGGAGGAAACTTAATTGAATGCCTTCCAAAACTTGAAATTTAAAATTACGATTTTCAGTTGAAAAGTATTCTAGTGTAATAAGTAGTCGATTCCTTGAGATGGTTTTGCTACTGAAAACTATCTGGAATGACTAAAACTAAATTACCAGGATATTAATTTATCCTACAACTTTCAGAAAAAAAATTAAGAATTAAAAAAAATGAAAAATATGGAGACATTAGAATATTTAAAAAAATATAAATAATTAATATTATACAATATTTATTACTCAAGTTCTGAAATATTATTTTTAACACAACGACTAAAGTAGTGTAAATCAGAATCTGCAATAATTATAAATGGTTCTTGTATTTTTGAGATTTAATTCGACAATATATTTTTTATTACAAACTTTTTTGTCTTCAAAAATAATATATTTACCATAGAACGAAGTTTTTTTTTTTTAGAAACATGGAACTTTTATGATAAACTGGGCTTTCGCATCTTTTGAGACCAAGTATATCATGGTTCATATAGAAAATGCCTTTTCTACATTCTTTAAAATATTAGTTTTTTTATAGATGATGATTTAAACAAAAAGATTGAAAAAATACTGTTAATACTCTTGGTAGAATTTTAGATATTTTTAGAACTATGTAGTCTAAAACCGTGAGTTTTTCAGTCTAAAACTTTTGGCCATTGATTGGTAGGGAATTCCTAATTTATTTTTTATTATATTCTATCATGTTCGAATCAACGTCAAATACTTTTAAAAAAAATTCTGTTTAATGTAACACATAACAAAACTTTAAAAATGAATATTTATGTATGTTAAAAAAATTAAGCACAGACTACTTTTTTTATTGTTTTATCAATAAATCTAGATATTTATGTTCATTTTGTTAGTTACCGAAAAACGGCATATTTGAGATAATCCTTGCAATCAAGTTTTTTTCAATATTAAAAATTAGATATAAAAAAAATGATTTATGTTGACAATTAAATTAGCAATATTGATTTTCATGAATGCGGGTGACTTTGCACATATACTGACGGTAGTTGTTCTACTAGGTTTAAATTATAAACACGTACCTAATAAAAATAGAAAATTACACGAATTTTTACTAATTAGTTTGTGGATTTTAATTTTTTTTTTTAGAAACAATAATAGTTTATTAAAGAAACGAATATTGTAAATATAACTGTTAGCGATTTTTTTTAAAACAACATTTGAGTTGCACCGGAATATCAAAACTAACAAACTAGCAATAAAAATAATTTGGAATTTTAAAAAAAGTGATAAAATTAGCTTTGAATAAAGTAATGAGAATTAGAAAATAGTTCTTTAAGTTTTGTTTAATTAAAAAAAATAGTTAAGTGATGATACACTGTTTGTTTCTATGCGAAATTCTTGATTCATATTTTCTTCTGAATTCTATTTTTGTTATTTTACATATTTGTTCTTCGTGAAAAAGTGAATTTATTAAAACATTGAAATTTGCAGAGTAATTCCGCATGAATAAGTTTTCCAGATTTATATAGAAAATAAGTCTTCCAATAGAAATTTTTAAAATAGAGATTTTATTTTCAGTTGAATTAAAATGCAATTACGATATCCAAAGGAATGAAAAATAATAATCCAACTGTTCAAGAAAATTCAAATTAGATTTTAGTCGTTTCTTTTAAATTCAAACGCCGGAAGTGCTCGGAAGTGCTTAGAAGTGCCAGAAGTGCTGGAAATCACCTATGGCACTTCCGGAAGTGTGGAAGTCTTTGAAGTTTTCCATACAAATTTAGGAAGTGCTGGAAGTGGTGTACACAATTTTTCGACTAATATCTCCCCCTTGTGAAAAATATAATATATATTTTCTTAAGTCACTTACCTTACCTAACAAAATTTTCTCACAATAACTTTTGCTAAGAAGAAATAAGATAGTTTGGATCGTTTGGATCATATCCGAAGAACATCCCGATGAATAGTGACTTCGCAATACTTTATATAGGCACATTCTTTTTCACAAGACAATAACAAATTTTTAAACATTTGTAATTTTCAATATTACATTTGCAAAGATATTAATAATACTTTTATAGCATTTTGAACTATACACAAAATATACAAAGATTCATAAACATCATTATAATAGTGCTAATTTATCCACATAACATCTGTTTTTTTTTTGTTGTTGTTTCCAAAGAGACCAATGCGATTCGTTTCAATATGGAATTTATATAGAAAAATGTGTCCTCTGCTTCTTTTTCAATTCTTCACAGGCAATTTATCAGCCTTGCGTGGTAAATAGTTTATTGTTGAGAAGGCGACATATTCAAAAGCCATAAAAATTCGTAGTTTTACTGATGCTTCTTAGCCACAGAGTTATAGCTTGGAGGCTGCTCCTAAAGATATTATTAAAAAAAAAATGGAAAACAATTTTCCATTTTAATAAGGATGTTTCTATAACTCCCAAAGAGATAGGTACTTACATAGTATGCCGGAGGAGGTGGAACGTAAGCTGTTTGTGGTTGATTGGGATCATAGTAGGCGCTCTGGGCGGCTTCGGATTCTTTTGAATCTGCAAAAGACGTATCGTTGCGATTAACTCATCTCAAATAGTCACTTCACCAAAAACTACTCTGTGGTTGCTGTGGTGGAACCGTAAATCCCATGGCTCCAGGAGCTGAAGGATATCCTGGTGCTGATGGGTAACTTGGGGCTGAAGCATTGGGATATCCTGCACCCGGCTGCCATCCCATTCCTTGCGGCTGGAAGCCTCCTCCTGGAGCCTGTCCAGAATAATTTCCAGGCGGAGCACCTGGATAGCCAGGAGGAGCCTGACCCGGGTAGCCTCCTGGGTATCCATTCTGCTGCGGTTGAGATGGATAGCCAAAGCCGCCAGGGCCTCCAGCCGCTGGTGGTGCTATTCCTGGATAGGGTGGTGGATTTGGTGTCATGAAAACACTATCCTGGGGCGGCTGATTGGGAAATGCTGCCGTCTGAGGAACCCATCCGTAGTAGCCATTGGGATTGGGAGTATATGCTGGCGGAGGAGCAGCATACCAATCTCCCGATGGTGGCTCATATGGCGGTGGGGCGTCTTGGTGGAAATGACGCCTGGCCATCTGGACGGCTCTCAGCATGGCCTGCGCAAAATCAATGGCACCACCAGCCTTAAAGAGCAATTTGAATTTTGCTTCTCCCACAAAATTCCCATTCTCCTGAGCGCGCACCTTGCCCTTGATGTAGTTCGCTCCAAAAACTGGCTGTTCCACTTCAACCTGAAAGAACCAGAAAATCAGGAACGTCTGCTCTAATTTATTGCATTTTAGTTAGAATTCATACACTGAGAAAAAAACGGGGGTGCGATTAACTTTTTTTAATCATAACTTTAACACCTTTTAGGTGTAAAAATATATCAACATTTTTTAATGTTAATTTTACACCTTTTAAAGAGTAAAATTAACATGAAAAAGGGTAACTCTAACCCCTAATACACCTAAAAAGCATAATATTTACACCGATTTCGGATCAATACTTCAGGGTAAAATAAACATTTACGGAATGTTATTTTAACTTTTTCGGATTTCACTCAGTGTATAGAACTTTTAATCCAATGAAAAACTATATAGGGCACACCAGAGTAGAATAAAGCCGGCTTAAGACCTAAGGTTTAGGTAAATGGCTTAACTTCTCTAATTTCTTCCAAGATTAAATTTTTCAGAAAATTTTCTTAAGATTAGTTATTAAGAGCAAATGATACATCAGACTTTGAAAACCCATTAAAATTGTTATTTAGGATTTCGGGGCCTTCAAAAACTGGGCTTAGCCTTCAATCTGAAACCCGTATAAGACAGGGATAGAATTAGACAGTGGGGTGTCATAATTTTCCATAAAAAGAATATTGAGTAAACTAGTATTTATTCAGAGTAATTCACTCTCTTCCTATTCATTAAAATAGGGACTTATCAGTCAGTGTTATCTCACTTGCACATTAAAATTTTAATATGAGTCACATTAATTGTCGCTGGTGAGAGTCCAAATGTGTAATTTGTGTGTTTGAATCATTTTATATTCAAAATTTCATCTATTTGTTGATAAAAAGGTAGACTTGGCCCGCAAAATTGATATAAGGGAAGAGTACCGGCGATCGGCAGTGTTCCTCGGATCGTCAGCTTATTACCATATTGTTGCACTAATTCAAATAATTTTTTAAAAATCAGTAGCTACTTTTTATCATATAACTATCACCAGAATGCATTGCATTAGTCCAGATTTAATTTATAAAAATAATTTTCCGTGAAACACCTGATTAAATTCGTGACGATCCGAGGTACAGAGCACTTAGTTGAAATGACACCTACTTTTTAATAATTTATTGTAATAATTTAAAATTTAAATACATAGATATTGTTATATGGATCATCAATATATCGATTAGCATACTCAAAAGTACCAAATAGTTTTTTGAGACTTATATTTTCAACTAAATATCGAGCATGTCTCTTAACATTCCGATCCGGGGTGCTCTTCCCTTAAATTGATTTATAGCATTAATGCGAAAAATTAATGCGATTTTCCCTTTAATTTTTTAATGTGAAAAATATTTATGCTTTAGGTAAATTTAAACTTATTTTTGCAGGCCAACTCCACTTCTTTATCAATAAATAGAAAAACCTCAAATATTAAGTGACTCAAAGACACAAAATAACATATTTGGACGCTCACAAGCGACAATTAATGTGAATCACATTAAAATTTTAATGTGTACACTGAGAGAAAAACGGGGGTGCGATTAACTTTTTTTCCTTATAATTTTAACCCTTTTTAGGTGTAAAAATATATCAACATTTTTTAATGTTAATTTTACACCTTTTTAAGGGTAAAATTAACGTGGAAAAGGGTAACTTTAACTCCTAATACACCTAAAAGGGGTAATATTTACACCGATTTCGGATCAATACTGCAGGGTAAAATTAACATTTCCGGAGTGTTATTTTAACTTTTTCGGATTTCTCTCAGTGTAAGTGTGATAACGCCATAAGACTAATTCATGAATGTATTTCATAAATTGCAGGCAAAGAAAAATTTCATTTGCTGACTAACTCTGCTTTATTCTCTTCTAATTGGTAATTAAATTGTTAACTAAAGCTTTTCTTTGCACTCAGTTCGCTATCTAAAAGTTAATGAATCTTGATGCAAGTGGAACAATGACACATCTTATCTTGCACAAATACACAAGAAGATGTATTGTATACAAAATAAGGCTTCAACAGTAGCCACAGTATTTTTCACATTTTGATAAATTATTCACAAACAGGCTTACAAATATTTTTTTTTTATAAGTAGTAAGTACAGTATTTTTTAAACAAGAAATTCTCTGTTAATAATTAGGGTAAGTGTGCCAAATTCTGGCCAGCTTGCAATTTCGGCCACCTTTTTTGTTCCTCGAATTTCCATAAACTTTTAGTTTTTACGTACTCTAGAGATTATACAATGCAAAAGAATAACAAAAATTGTAGCTTCGACAAACGAGATGACGTGAAAAAGGCATTGGAAGAATTCCTGAAGGGCAAGGAACTATGAGAATGAAGGTGGCCGAAATAGGGCACCAAAGCTATGTTTATATTTTTATTCATTTTAAAATGTATTAAGAATGATTTTAGAGTAAATAAAGACAATAAACTGCCTACAAGGTTCTAAGCAACACTCCTTAAGTAGAAGGAATAAAAAAATCAATTTCTATTAAAGATATTACATTTCAAACTTGAGACTTTGGCGCTTGCATGCAACTATGCCGAAATTTGGCACACTTACCCTACCCTTGCGAAAAATTCAGAATTAGATAATATTCAAAATTATCATATTTTACCCTACCATTGATTCATCAAATTTAACAAAACTTGGGGTAAAATTTTTAAATTGGTACAAATTTATACCAATTTTTTACCAAATACTACAAATACCAAGTTCGTAGTTGGAACACTTTTCACTTCTGACTATAATTTTTCCATGGGAAAATTATCTAAACTTTTCTCGATATTTATAAAGGAGACAAGAACAAAAGGAGCCTATCGTATATGCATTTTTCAGGAGCCTATCGTATATGCACTCTTGCTCTGAGCGACACTTATGTTTGTCTTTAAGCTTAGAATTTTCTAGATTGAGAAATACCCTGTCATATGACTACAGTGCATTAAAAAAAACGCCATTGGGTCCGGAAAGTAACTTACATCGTTGAGGGATACGAAGGGAAAACTGAAGGATTGCAGAGGATCAGATGATTTGTTATTATTGAAGATCATTCTGTGTGTTGTCAAGTAGCATCTTCCCACTTTGGTTCCTTTAAACATTGGGCCGCTTTGACCAGAAAACTCCATTGATACATTATCGCTGAAGAGGAGAATGCTACAAAGGTAATAATGAAAGTAAGATTCTGTGTCACAAAGCGAAAGTGTGGCAGATGAACAAAAATCTTGCAACTTTCCAGTGGATTGTGGCAATAATTTAACATTATGTTGCATTCCAAATGTTGTGTAATTCCATACTCATATTTTTTTTTCACTGATCAACTCTGTGACACAATGAAAGCTGCGCAATTTTTATCGTCATATACCACTAGCTTTTTTTTCCATCCAATCCATAATCCACTCACCATTCTCCAGCATGAATGAGAACGCCATTGTTGGCATGAGCTGTATTCACAGACATTTCTCCTGGCAAGGTAAATCTTTCTCACTTGAAGATATTTCTGAAAATGCCAAAAAAAAAACCACTCACTTTTCTATACTGAATGACTAACTTAGTAAATTGAGAATCGGGGAGATGTTATCACTCTGGCTTGTACTGTCGCACTGTCAGTACTTCCAATACCGAAAGAGCTCGGCTACCAGAAAGTTCCGAGTTTATGCGAATAGCCCAAGATGTATTACCTCAAATCTCCCAATGAAACGTACTCTGTAAGCTTCGAAAATCAACCAGTTCTTTATTATACTTGATTTGAAGTTTGAAGTGACCTAAAGACGAGTATAATTCCTCATCTGCGAAGCACAATAATCTCAATTTAAAAAATATTTACTAAAGATATAGATAGAACAAGAAAAAAACAATAGAAAAATAATTTCCCAGAGTGCTTTAACCAGGAACACTAACTGTTAATAAGAGGAAATGAACTTTTTTGATAAAAAATGCAATTTCAGCTCTCTGACCCTTATACTTTCCAATTTTAAACAGTTCAATTTAAATACAAATATTTATTATAGGGATTTTCAATTAAAAAAAATTCTCATTTCCTCAGGTTATTCTGGAAGTAAAATTTAAATAAAATGATGAAAAGGATGGGATAGGAAACATTCCAATGTCAAAGCTCCCAAAATGTTATTGATATGTAGTTTTGAACATCAAGACAATTTACTTGGAATATAATTCTTTCATGCATTACCAAGGGCTAACTCATTTCGGGGAACTCGAGCCAATCTGACCAGGGAACCCACGGGGAACCCGGGGAACTCTCAGGGAACCCGGGGAACCCATACATTTTTCAGGGAACTCGGGGAACCCATACATTTTTCAGGGAACTCTCAGGGAACCCGGGGAACCCATACATTTTTCAGGGAACTCGGGGAACCCATACATTTTTCAGGGAACTCTCAGGGAACCCGGGGAACCCATACATTTTTCAGGGAACTCGGGGAACCCATACATTTTTTCAGGGAACTCTCAGGGAACCCGGGGAACCCATACATTTTTCAGGGAACTCTCAGGGAACCCGGGGAACCCATACATTTTTCAGGGAACTCGGGGAACCCATACATTTTTTCAGGGAACTCTCAGGGAACCCGGGGAACTCTCGGGGAACCCGGGGAACCCATACATTTTTTCAGGGAACCAGGGGAACCCATACATTTTTTCAAGGAACTCGGGGAACCCATATATTTTTCAGGGAACTCTCAGGGAACCCGGGGAACCCATACATTTTTTCAGGGAACCAGGGGAACCCATACATTTTTTCAAGGAACTCGGGGAACCCATACATTTTTCAGGGAACTCTCAGGGAACCCGGGGAACCCATACATTTTTCAGGGAACTCGGGGAACCCATACATTTTTTCAGGGAACTCTCAGGGAACCCGGGGAACCCATACATTTTTCAGGGAACTCTCAGGGAACCCGGGGAACCCATACATTTTTCAGGGAACTCGGGGAACCCATACATTTTTTCAGGGAACTCTCAGGGAACCCGGGGAACTCTCGGGGAACCCGGGGAACCCATACATTTTTTCAGGGAACCAGGGGAACCTATACATTTTTTCAAGGAACTCGGGGAACCCATACATTTTTCAGGGAACTCTCAGGGAACCCGGGGAACCCATACATTTTTTCAGGGAACCAGGGGAACCCATACATTTTTTCAAGGAACTTGGGGAACCCATACATTTTTCAGGGAACTCTCAGGGAACCCGGGGAACCCATACATTTTTCAGGGAACTCGGGGAACCCATACATTT